>NC_042518.1:20108172-20381986 GCF_900963305.1 Echeneis naucrates | reverse complement strand
TCTTCACACCACCAGCCCTTCAGCCTCAGCCCCCACTACTTATCCTCCCACCTACAAACCAGTACATCACATCGCCCGTCCCAGTAGAAAAATCCAAGACTGGCAATTCAGATGTAGAAAACCAATAGCCATCTTGGGAGACTCCAACATAAACCGCATCCCTGGACACAACAACCCCATGCTACAAATGGACAGCTACCCCGGAGCCAACGCCTATCATTTTTGGAAAATATGTGAGAAGACCATCCCTCAACCTACGGTAAAAACTCTCATTTTTTCCATTGGCATTAACAATAGGGATCAGGACCCCAGACAGACCACCCTTAAGCAGTTGAAGGCCCTTTTTCGACAAGCTAAGTCGACCTTCCCCAACGCTGACATTTACTTTCCATTACTCAACTACTCATCCCATCTCACCCCGACTCAACAAAACAACCTCAAGTTAATTAACAACACCATGGCTACTTACTTTCCATTTCTTACAGAGATTCCCCACGACACTTTTAGGACTGAAAAGGACAATATACATTGGACAACAGACACTGCTAAGGCTATCTTTTCCAACTGGTGCCAACTACTAAATTTACAATAAACAACACAAACAACCTGCACGACTTACTAGCACAACCAACCTGTACCTTCTATGGACTTCCTAACTCCTATCCTTTTTTTTTTCAAAAAAACAAAAAACCCCCCTCCCCTTTCCTCACCTTAACCTCACCCCTTCCTTCCAATTCTAACCTTAACCCCCTCCCTTCTCCCAATCCTAACCCTAACCCCTCCCTTCTCCCTAATCCTAACCTTAACCCCCCTCCCTTCTCCCAATCCTAACCCTAACCTTTTCCTTTTCCCTAATCCTAACCTTAACCCCCCTCCCTTCTCCCAATCCTAACCCTAACCTTTCCCTTTTCCCTAATTCTAACCTTAACCCCCCTCCCCCTTTCTTTATTCCTTCCTCTTCTCTTTCTCCAAAAACAAAACCCAAAAACCCCCCCTCTTTTTCTCAGGACTTTGGAGCAGAGTAGGAGAGTGAAGACATTGATTCCACAGGCCTGGGCCCACCGTGCCGGGAGACCCTTTAAGATAATTCTATCCCCTCCTCCCTACACGGTCTTCTCAAGCTTGTGCCTGTACTTTTCCCATCGCACGGATCCCCCACAAAACCTCGAACCCCTAATAGCTCACCAGCTAAAACCCATGCTCTGCCCCTGGCAGACCAGGGTTCGATTCCTCATGAGGACAAATAAATTCTTATCAACTCACAGGAGACTCATTTCATTTTTTACTAATCTTTTGCATGTTCGTTATTTTCTTTATATTATAGCACTTATTTGCATGTTTTTTTTTTTTTTTTTATATATTTTTTTATATATTTTATATCATTTTATATCTTTTATGATTGTTGGGAACTCCCTGTTTTATAGCACTTAATTTTATGGTTTGTTTGTTTGTATTTTTAAGCACTTATATTTTAGCACTTTACTAACAATTTTAGCACTTACACCCAATAGTTTATTTTACATCTCCTGTCTTAAGTTAAAATAGAATATTATTTAAATATAATCCTGTTCTCCTCACTAGGATCCGTGCGATGAAGACTGGGATGTTATCCACCTACCTTAACTTCACTCAGGACCCATCCCAGTAAACTTGTTAAACTTCTCCCGACAGGTTCCTCTTCTTGCTCTGCTGACTTGCTCTGTCTGGGGTTCGAACCCAGGTCTCTCGAGTGGAGGTCAGCTCCCCTTCCCGCTCCACCACCTTCCCGCAGGTCAGTAGGCCAGTGCACCTTAGTTTAATCAAAACACTTAACCCTAACCCAACCCCAACCCTAACCCAGCCAGTGCCACTGACCTGCACCTTTCTTCAATACTTTACCTGGACCACCAGCACTAGCCTCCAACTCATTCTACTCATTCTGTTATCCCATCCGTCCCCTTCAAGCACCAAAACTAAATAAACTTCTGTTCTTCTAAATCATCATGAACTCTGTTAAAGTCTCAATATAAAAGGTTACCCTCGTCCGCAACTGCCACCGCCGGGACTTGAACCTCCACCTGCCAGTGGAAGACTCTGAGCCCAACCAGGTGAGCTATACTCCAGCCACAACCACACAACATTACCACCCTCTTCTTCTTTTTTCTTCTTTTCTCTGCCAAAAAACAACCAATCAGATCCTATACCCACTTTCCCTCCAAAAAAGGACCCACCTGATCCCCTTTACCAATCAACACATGACACACCGTCTTGGGGGAGGGACTTACCCCCCTCCCCCAACACTATATATACACAGCAGGAGCCATTACTGAGTATCCCCTGAGGAAGCAACACAGTTGCGAAACGTCGGGACCCCGCTCCTCTGCGTAAGATTTCTCTCCTTTTTATTGACAACACCTTTATTGGTTTTTAAATTGTTTTATTTGACTCTTTTTTTTAATCATTAAAGTTAATTTTAAATTTTAATCATTGTGGAGGGTTCTGCCCAGCTTGAACAAGCTGAAGACCCCAACTTTCCACTTTTATTTTGTCCACTTTTTACTTACCTGGAACCATACCCGGACAAACATCAACCAATTCTTTCAAGCACTGGAGTCTGTTGCAAACCTCAAACAGGGACACAAATGGACTTAAAATAACCAGTGGCACTACAGCCACCGGTTACCAGAACTGCCTTTTCTTTCCTGTGGTTTGTTTCTCTCTCCTACCAAGTTTCAGGTGGAACCTCCACAAAGCCATTTTGGACTCCACCTGTTAAAAAACAAGGACAACAGCTTCAACAAGGTAAGAACTCTCCACATTTATGTTTAAACTTTTTAGAGGGAATCCCACACATAGGAGCGGAGCTCAAAATGGCTCCTCCACACACCAACCACTTACACAACCACGTACACATAACACACATTTCACCCCCATACTCAACCATCCACCAGATCCAGAAACAAGGCAAACCAGCAAACAATATTTCAAGTTAATACAAGCTGTACACCACAAATCTATAATGGACACAGCTGAACAAACCGGCACATTCCCACCCGGAATGTTACGCCAGATCACCCGCCTAACAGACTTCATCAAACCATCTACACCCACACCAGAAACACGGCTGAGAGTACTAACTAATACTACTCAGTGGATGCAGAACATCATCTCCATCCTACAACAACATTACCTTTATACAATAATTAACACACACATAACTCATCACAACCCCATAGCATGGCACATAGCCACTGGTTGGGCCAGAAAGCGATATGGCTCCAGGCTGACAACAGACACTTTGAAGATTGCGGAATCATACCTACAAGCACCCCAGAAGACCACCATCATCACCCCTCGGTCTGACGACAATAGGAAACCTTCTACGGCTATAGAAGAACAGTTTCCACCTCTGCCCGCGGCTCACCAACCTATGGACCAAAACAGCACACCACTGACTTCAGCTACCTCCACTCCAACGCAGAAGGCCCGCAGAATCACCTGGGACCCCTTAACAACCGAAGAAGAAACCCACCCTACCACCCTTCGTACCCTAACTTCTCCCACCATATCACCGGTTATCACTCCCCCTCTATCTCAGACCATGAAGACCAAAAAAACCATAGAAACTGTAGCCCAGATTCACCACCCCTACCACTCAGTCCCCCAACTCATGGACATTAGCAACCCATCAACCCCATCACCCACTCTAACGTTTCAGTACAAATATCTGACAATATCTCTCCCACTCCCACACAGGTTGATGTTGCTGGTGCCGAGGAGGACCAGGCAAGGCGGTGGACCCCCCATGATTCAATGGCACTCATGATGAAAGGGTCAAATAAAGTCAACCATGACATAACCCTAACCCAATCTGAGCCATCGCCACGACCAGCCAGTCGCCACCAGGGGGCCTCACTGCCAAGCCCAAGCCCCCAAAGCACCGGCACATCCTTAGCTACAACTCACCAACAACTTCTTGCACCCATTTCTCCCTTCCCCATATTCTCTACATATCCCCAACGAGACATCCAGGACTCACCTCTCCACTTATACTCATCTGACCCTACGTGCTCCACTGAGGGACATCCTGCTGCAACCTTAACCCTGGACTCGGATCAACCTACCCAGCTAGACTCCTCCCCTCCCCAAGAAACCCACAATCAATCATCATTCACCACCACCAGCCCTTCAGCCTCAGCCCCCACTACTTATCCTCCCACCTACAAACCAGTACATCACATCGCCCGTCCCAGTAGAAAAATCCAAGACTGGCAATTCAGATGTAGAAAACCAATAGCCATCTTGGGAGACTCCAACATAAACCGCATCCCTGGACACAACAACCCCATGCTACAAATGGACAGCTACCCCGGAGCCAACGCCTATCATTTTTGGAAAATATGTGAGAAGACCATCCCTCAACCTACGGTAAAAACTCTCATTTTTTCCATTGGCATTAACAATAGGGACCAGGACCCCAGACAGACCACCCTTAAGCAGTTGAAGGCCCTTTTTCGACAAGCTAAGTCGACCTTCCCCAACGCTGACATTTACTTCCCACTACTCAACTACTCACCCCATCTCACCCCGACCCAACAAAACAACCTCAAGTTAATTAACAACACCATGGCTACTTACTTTCCATTTCTTACAGAGATTCCCCACGACACTTTTAGGACTGAAAAGGACAACATACATTGGACAACAGACACTGCTAAGGCTATCTTTTCCAACTGGTGCCAACTACTAAATTTACAATAAACAACACAAACAACCTGGATGACTTACTAACACAACCAACCTGTACCTTCTATGGATTTCCTAACTCCTATCCCCCCTTTTTTTTCAAAAAAACAAAAAAACCCCCCTCCCCTTTCCTCACCTTAACCTCACCCCTTCCTTCCAATTCTAACCTTAACCCCCTCCCTTCTCCCAATCCTAACCCTAACCCCTCCCTTCTCCCTAATCCTAACCTTAACCCCCCTCCCTTCTCCCAATCCTAACCCTAACCTTTCCCTTTTCCCTAATCCTAACCTTAACCCCCCTCCCTTCTCCCAATCCTAACCCTAACCTTTCCCTTTTCCCTAATTCTAACCTTAACCCCCCTCCCCCTTTCTTTATTCCTTCCTCTTCTCTTTCTCCAAAAACAAAACCCAAAAACCCCCCTCTTTTTCTCAGGACTTTGGAGCAGAGTAGGAGAGTGAAGACATTGATTCCACAGGCCTGGGCCCACCGTGCCGGGAGACCCTTTAAGATAACTCTATCCCCTCCTCCCTACACGGTCTTCTCAAGCTTGTGCCTGTACTTTTCCCATCGCACGGATCCCCCACAAAACCTCGAACCCCTAATAGCTCACCAGCTAAAACCCATGCTCTGCCCCTGGCAGACCAGGGTTCGATTCCTCATGAGGACAAATAAATTCTTATCAACTCACAGGAGACTCATTTCATTTTTTACTAATCTTTTGCATGTTCGTTATTTTCTTTATATTATAGCACTTATTTGCATGTTTTTTTTATATATTTTTTATATATTTTATATCCTTTTATATCTTTTATGATTGTTGGGAACTCCCTGTTTTATAGCACTTAATTTTATGGTTTGTTTGTTTGTATTTTTAAGCACTTATATTTTAGCACTTTACTAACAATTTTAGCACTTACACCCAATAGTTTATTTTACATCTCCTGTCTTAAGTTAAAATAGAATATTATTTAAATATAATCCTGATCTCCTCACTAGGATCCGTGCGATGAAGACTGGGATGTTATCCACCTACCTTAACTTCACTCAGGACCCATCCCAGTAAACTTGTTAAACTTCTCCCGACAGGTTCCTCTTCTTGCTCTGCTGACTTGCTCTGTCTGGGGTTCGAACCCAGGTCTCTCGAGTGGAGGTCAGCTCCCCTTCCCGCTCCACCACCTTCCCGCAGGTCAGTAGGCCAGTGCACCTTAGTTTAATCAAAACACTTAACCCTAACCCAACCCCAACCCTAACCCAGCCAGTGCCACTGACCTGCACCTTTCTTCAATACTTTACCTGGACCACCAGCACTAGCCTCCAACTCATTCTACTCATTCTGTTATCCCATCCGTCCCCTTCAAGCACCAAAACTAAATAAACTTCTGTTCTTCTAAATCATCATGAACTCTGTTAAAGTCTCAATATAAAAGGTTACCCTCGTCCGCAACTGCCACCGCCGGGACTTGAACCTCCACCTGCCAGTGGAAGACTCTGAGCCCAACCAGGTGAGCTATACTCCAGCCACAACCACACAACATTACCACCCTCTTCTTCTTTTTTCTTCTTTTCTCTGCCAAAAAACAACCAATCAGATCCTATACCCACTTTCCCTCCAAAAAAGGACCCACCTGATCCCCTTTACCAATCAACACATGACACACCGTCTTGGGGGAGGGACTTACCCCCCTCCCCCAACACTATATATACACAGCAGGAGCCATTACTGAGTATCCCCTGAGGAAGCAACACAGTTGCGAAACGTCGGGACCCCGCTCCTCTGCGTAAGATTTCTCTCCTTTTTATTGACAACACCTTTATTGGTTTTTAAATTGTTTTATTTGACTCCTTTTTTTTAATCATTAAAGTTAATTTTAAATTTTAATCATTGTGGAGGGTTCTGCCCAGCTTGAACAAGCTGAAGACCCCAACTTTCCACTTTTATTTTGTCCACTTTTTACTTACCTGGAACCATACCCGGACAAACATCAACCAATTCTTTCAAGCACTGGAGTCTGTTGCAAACCTCAAACAGGGACACAAATGGACTTAAAATAACCAGTGGCACTACAGCCACCGGTTACCAGAACTGCCTTTTCTTTCCTGTGGTTTGTTTTCTCTCTCCTACCAAGTTTCAGGTGGAACCTCCACAAAGCCATTTTGGACTCCACCTGTTAAAAAACAAGGACAACAGCTTCAACAAGGTAAGAACTCTCCACATTTATGTTTAAACTTTTTAGAGGGAATCCCACACATAGGAGCGGAGCTCAAAATGGCTCCTCCACACACCAACCACTTACACAACCACGTACACATAACACACATTTCACCCCCATACTCAACCATCCACCAGATCCAGAAACAAGGCAAACCAGCAAACAATATTTCAAGTTAATACAAGCTGTACACCACAAATCTATAATGGACACAGCTGAACAAACCGGCACATTCCCACCCGGAATGTTACGCCAGATCACCCGCCTAACAGACTTCATCAAACCATCTACACCCACACCAGAAACACGGCTGAGAGTACTAACTAATACTACTCAGTGGATGCAGAACATCATCTCCATCCTACAACAACATTACCTTTATACAATAATTAACACACACATAACTCATCACAACCCCATAGCATGGCACATAGCCACTGGTTGGGCCAGAAAGCGATATGGCTCCAGGCTGACAACAGACACTTTGAAGATTGCGGAATCATACCTACAAGCACCCCAGAAGACCACCATCATCACCCCTCGGTCTGACGACAATAGGAAACCTTCTACGGCTATAGAAGAACAGTTTCCACCTCTGCCCGCGGCTCACCAACCTATGGACCAAAACAGCACACCACTGACTTCAGCTACCTCCACTCCAACGCAGAAGGCCCGCAGAATCACCTGGGACCCCTTAACAACCGAAGAAGAAACCCACCCTACCACCCTTCGTACCCTAACTTCTCCCACCATATCACCGGTTATCACTCCCCCTCTATCTCAGACCATGAAGACCAAAAAAACCATAGAAACTGTAGCCCAGATTCACCACCCCACCACTCAGTCCCCCAACTCATGGACATTGCAACCCATCAACCCCATCACCCACTCTAACGTTTCAGTACAAATATCTGACAATATCTCTCCCACTCCCACACAGGTTGATGTTGCTGGTGCCGAGGAGGACCAGGCAAGGCGGTGGACCCCCCATGATTCAATGGCACTCATGATGAAAGGGTCAAATAAAGTCAACCATGACATAACCCTAACCCAATCTGAGCCATCGCCACGACCAGCCAGTCGCCACCAGGGGGCCTCACTGCCAAGCCCAAGCCCCCAAAGCACCGGCACATCCTTAGCTACAACTCACCAACAACTTCTTGCACCCATTTCTCCCTTCCCCATATTCTCTACATATCCCCAACGAGACATCCAGGACTCACCTCTCCACTTATACTCATCTGACCCTACGTGCTCCACTGAGGGACATCCTGCTGCAACCTTAACCCTGGACTCGGATCAACCTACCCAGCTAGACTCCTCCCCTCCCCAAGAAACCCACAATCAATCATCATTCACCACCACCAGCCCTTCAGCCTCAGCCCCCACTACTTATCCTCCCACCTACAAACCAGTACATCACATCGCCCGTCCCAGTAGAAAAATCCAAGACTGGCAATTCAGATGTAGAAAACCAATAGCCATCTTGGGAGACTCCAACATAAACCGCATCCCTGGACACAACAACCCCATGCTACAAATGGACAGCTACCCCGGAGCCAACGCCTATCATTTTTGGAAAATATGTGAGAAGACCATCCCTCAACCTACGGTAAAAACTCTCATTTTTTCCATTGGCATTAACAATAGGGATCAGGACCCCAGACAGACCACCCTTAAGCAGTTGAAGGCCCTTTTTCGACAAGCTAAGTCGACCTTCCCCAACGCTGACATTTACTTTCCATTACTCAACTACTCATCCCATCTCACCCCGACTCAACAAAACAACCTCAAGTTAATTAACAACACCATGGCTACTTACTTTCCATTTCTTACAGAGATTCCCCACGACACTTTTAGGACTGAAAAGGACAATATACATTGGACAACAGACACTGCTAAGGCTATCTTTTCCAACTGGTGCCAACTACTAAATTTACAATAAACAACACAAACAACCTGCACGACTTACTAGCACAACCAACCTGTACCTTCTATGGACTTCCTAACTCCTATCCTTTTTTTTTTTTCAAAAAAACAAAAAACCCCCCTCCCCTTTCCTCACCTTAACCTCACCCCTTCCTTCCAATTCTAACCTTAACCCCCTCCCTTCTCCCAATCCTAACCCTAACCCCTCCCTTCTCCCTAATCCTAACCTTAACCCCCCTCCCTTCTCCCAATCCTAACCCTAACCTTTCCCTTTTCCCTAATCCTAACCTTAACCCCCCTCCCTTCTCCCAATCCTAACCCTAACCTTTCCCTTTTCCCTAATTCTAACCTTAACCCCCCTCCCCCTTTCTTTATTCCTTCCTCTTCTCTTTCTCCAAAAACAAAAACCAAAAAACCCCCCCTCTTTTTCTCAGGACTTTGGAGCAGAGTAGGAGAGTGAAGACATTGATTCCACAGGCCTGGGCCCACCGTGCCGGGAGACCCTTTAAGATAACTCTATCCCCTCCTCCCTACACGGTCTTCTCAAGCTTGTGCCTGTACTTTTCCCATCGCACGGATCCCCCACAAAACCTCGAACCCCTAATAGCTCACCAGCTAAAACCCATGCTCTGCCCCTGGCAGACCAGGGTTCGATTCCTCATGAGGACAAATAAATTCTTATCAACTCACAGGAGACTCATTTCATTTTTTACTAATCTTTTGCATGTTCGTTATTTTCTTTATATTATAGCACTTATTTGCATGTTTTTTTTTTTTTTATATATTTTTTTATATATTTTATATCATTTTATATCTTTTATGATTGTTGGGAACTCCCTGTTTTATAGCACTTAATTTTATGGTTTGTTTGTTTGTATTTTTAAGCACTTATATTTTAGCACTTTACTAACAATTTTAGCACTTACACCCAATAGTTTATTTTACATCTCCTGTCTTAAGTTAAAATAGAATATTATTTAAATATAATCCTGTTCTCCTCACTAGGATCCGTGCGATGAAGACTGGGATGTTATCCACCTACCTTAACTTCACTCAGGACCCATCCCAGTAAACTTGTTAAACTTCTCCCGACAGGTTCCTCTTCTTGCTCTGCTGACTTGCTCTGTCTGGGGTTCGAACCCAGGTCTCTCGAGTGGAGGTCAGCTCCCCTTCCCGCTCCACCACCTTCCCGCAGGTCAGTAGGCCAGTGCACCTTAGTTTAATCAAAACACTTAACCCTAACCCAACCCCCACCCCTAACCCTAACCCAACCCTAACCCCTAACCCCTAACCCTAACCCTAACCCTAACCCTAACTAGCCCGCGCCTCCTAACTGTCTCCCGGGACCCTTCCCTAACCCTAAATTCTAACCCTAATTTGGACCAACCTAAATTTACCCCCCCAATTTAATTGACATAAATCCAATCATGAAATAATTAAAAACTAAATTGACAAACCTAATTTGACCTTTGACCCTAAACTTAACCAACCCTAAATTATGGTATAATTACCCCAATTAATCTAACCTAATTTGACCTGCCTAATCTACTCTAATTTCTATATTCTATCCTAACCCTAACCAAATCTAACCCTAGCCCTAACCCTAACCCTAACCCTAGACCTTACCTTGACCCTGGTATCCCTGTCTGGTCTAAATTATTTGCTCCGGGTTTGTGGGTTATCCCGTGAAGCTAAGTTTTTTTGTCGTGCCCCGGGAGGTTGTGGACCCCGTGAGGCCAATTAGGACTACATATATACCATTCAGTGCCGAGACAGACTAGAGGAAGGATAGGAAGTATGGGGAAAGGAGAGGGGGGAGAGAAAGAAATGAAAAGGAAGGAAGGATATTAAGGAAGAACAGTGGGATGGAAAGGAAAGAGCAGGAAGGAATGAAAGAGGGGAATTATGACTAACTAAATTAATAATTGGACAAACACATTGGATCAAAAATATCTTTATTTTAAAAAAAACAGTAACTTGGTGAATAAATACTCACCTGGGGACTCACCTGAAAAAAAGTTAAAACAAAAAATTAATAAAACAATACTTACCTGGATACCTGTGGAAGAAAAAATATACTTACCTGAATTACTTACCTGGAACTTACCTGAAAAAACAAAATAACAAATACTTACCTTAAATAAATATGGATTAAAATCTTTATTAAAAAACAACATTAAAAACATGATTAAAACAATTACAATTGGCATTATATGGGTCTTACTTTAAAAATCTATTCATGATTGAGGTTAATTGAAAGCAAACTCTAAAAACAAACTAAAAATTCTAAAAACAAGTTAAAACAGAGTGGGCGGAACTCAAGAGAGTATATAAGGCCAAGCCCGGCACATACTCTCATTTCTTTTCTTTTCTTTTTGGGGAACATCATGTGCACTTAGCCTGAGGAAGACCAAACAGTGTCGAAACGTCGCGACAGTGCACACAGGCCTAATTTTGTTTATTTTGGGGTTTATTATGTTTTATTATTTGATTTATTTTAATTTAAAAAAAAACAAATAATTTAAAAACAAATTTCGGATGGGAACTGGGAGGCGACCTGTTGATGGCCAGTGCATAGGCCATCCCCTCACGGGGATGGCCAAAACACCCTCACACCAGAGTTTCCCTCATCTCAGGGTTAACATACTCAGAGTTTTCACATAACCTGCTTTCTGAAATACCCCTAAGCTCAAAAAACATCCTTGTTGGGATATTGTACATATTAAAAGTATGTATTCAGATAACAGTTAATCACCAGTATGCCTTTTTGTATTAAGATGTGTGCTTCCAAGCTTGATGTGTTATGAAGAATATGTAGTTGCTTGGATAGTGGAAAAGTACAGAGTGTCCGTTAGAAATGAACATACAGAAGACACATGGTTTGAAGTAGATGTCCTTGTAAAGTGTGTGAGTCAGAGAATGACAGAGTGTGCGTACTTGTGACAGAAAGGAAATATCTCTCACAGACAGACAAAGAGGAGTCAGATAGCAACGAGGTTAGGTCAATCAGAGAGAAAACAGGCGCACTGCATGCAGATTCATAGCAGACCAATCAGAAGTGGAAGACGACGCGGGGACATCGACAACGGACCAATCAGAAGAGGACAACGGCTTGCGTGCACATTTTATCTGAACTGTTACGTCTTATATACTGGGTCAGGGAAATACAGAGTGTGAGACTTCGTGAACTGACACACATTTGTTGGTGTTAGGGAAAGAAGTTTCGACCCAGAGCTCTGTAAGCTTTATTCTTCTGCTGGATTAAATAAATACTTGAATTGAGACCGAATATCTTCTCCTATTCTCTTCATAAAAGAACGCGCTGGAGACGGCTCACACATAGAGTACGTTGTTTAGTAGATTGAGCAAACTGTTCTCCAACAAATTGGTGACCCCGACGTGATGAAGAAGGAGAAGTGACGGAGAAAAAGGAAAAAAAGGAGTACACAGCGGAGGATCGCAGTTCGGTGACAACACTTGGCCGGCCACAAACGAAAGGTAAGCAGACGCCTGTTTAATCAAAAGTTCTGCAATTGGACATACCAAAAGTGTGTTGTCATTTAACTAAAGCCTCCTAGTAAACCTAAAGCAGAAAGAATAAAGCTTAAAACAATAAGTTGTCGACAACAGGACGGGGGTGAGATGCCCGGAGACGGACCTTAAGTCCGCACTCTCTCCAAACACGAGACATAGTCGGGGGAATGGCCCTGGAATGATTCATAAAATCATCTCCTAAATATTAAACATAGTCTAAGAGGCCCTGAGACTTAGGGTGTGCCATCCAGTCTCTACAGAGGTGACCTCGCCTCGGGGGAACATCCATAAGGTGGTCCCTTGGACAGGTAATGATATAGATAGCTCGGGGAGACATCCATAAGGTGGCTCCTTGGACAGCTGGTGGTATAGTCGTGAGCGTCCTGAGAGAAGTACTAAAGAGTGAAAAAGAGGTTGAAAGACCCCTGTGTTGATTGTGGAAACACAGAAAAGAGGTTACGGAGTTTTGTAAGCGGGGGAGCGTGTGCCATGTGATCCTCAACCTGAATACTATCGCTCAAATTGAGACACGTATATTCAGCGGCTTGCAAAACCACTCCATTTCTGGAGAGTGTAAGATATGAAGTATTGTTGGTTTGTATAAAATAATTGTGGTATAAATTGTGTGGGTGGTTTACCGACAACCAGCTATTTTTACGAGGCGGAAGTGCTGTGTAGGGCCTAGTAGAGGTGGCCCAAATTCCAGCGCTTTGTCGGATCTCGAGCGGTGTCGTGTTCGGTGGGGCATAAGGGAGGAAGTTGTGTAATTTTGCCTCAAGATAGAAGCTAACTGTCGCCGAGCAATAGGCATCCCGCACCCTCTTAGGAGAGAGGTGTAGAAGCTTGGATGTGTCGGCCTGCAGCTAGTGGAACTTGAGAAGCAGAATCACAGCAGTAAAAGGGAAGAGTAAGTCCGCGGTGATCTGCATGCAGTCGCAGTCACGTGGCGTGTAGTTACAAAGGAACATAGTTTGATAATTCTTGTAAAAGTGTGACTACATTGTTACATTACCATGGAGGGAGAGTTCGAGAGGGAGTGTGGGGAGTATGGAGGGTGCGACGGATTAGTACGCAACCAATATAAAAACATTAGAACACAACTATTATCTGGCATCGTAGATAAAGACAGAGCAGCCACAGGGAAAGAAATAGATGAATTATGGTTGGAACTCCAGAAAAATGGCGACATTCCAGCCGATGACTCAACACACAATGTGACAAAACGCATACAGAAGGCGGAAGTACAGGCAGCCGCTGAACTGGCAGAACATGTGAAAAAAGAAAATGAACCCAAATTCATAAAGAGAAAGTGGAAAGATCAGAAAAAACTTAAAGATAGACGAAGAGCACTTCTTCACCAGATGGCGCTGGCGGCCTTAGCAATTGACTCAGCAACGGTGAAGCCGCAAAAAAAGAGAGACAAAGGGGGACCTGCTTTAAATTCGCCAACAAACCCCCCGCCAACTGCGCCGATATATCCGACATTACCCGTAGAGGGAAAACCCCTTCCGCCTCCTTACGGCAAAGCTAATCAGATGCCACTGTTTGTAGTCCGCGAAGGAGTATTCAATGCACAAGTCGTAGAAGGAGCAGAATATGACGCTGAGAAAGCCCGTCTAACCAGAGAAGCCGAAGAGGCAATAGTGAAGGTAGAGCAGATGAAGAGAGACGTACAACTCGTACAGGAGGTAATAGAGCAATCTATAGAGGTGCATAGGGAGAGCATGAAGCTATTAGGGAAGGAGAAAGCTGAGGGAAGATTTCCCAGCTCAGCAGTTATAGCAGAGAAAGAGGAAGTGGAGAGTGACTTAGAAAGTAGACTTAGCAGAGGGAGAGAGTCAATAATGACCAGCACACCTCGTGCACCCGAAGGGGCCGAGAGGATATTTGGAATTCGAGCACAAAGAGAGGGAGGAGCAGAGAGACAGGAAATAGAAAGAGATGAGGAAGTGGATGAAGAGGAGGAGCTAGACAGCAGCAAACACTGGTCAGAAGACGATGAGGAACGACAGGTGGTGATTGAAGGGAAGATGATAGCCCGTAAGACAGCCAAGGGACACCAAGAGCTTAGGGAGAGACCTCATACTAGCTCTCCATACATCAGCAAGCTTAGGTCACATCACAAAAGCCAAGTCAGCCATCACATGATGCCACTTTTACAGAAAACACCAGATGGAAGCGAGGTTTATCGACCCTTCTCCTACACAGACATGCACTGCATCCTGGATAAGATGCCTCCTCCTACAGAAGGTGGAGGCCCATGGATGGAGAAATTCTGTAACCTTACAATGGGACACAAAATCGCACTAGGCGATTGGAGAGCTCTGTTGGCACAACAGCTCTCCAGCTGGGAACTTACTGCATTAGAAACACAAGCAAAGACTTCAAAACGACCTGATAGTGAATCATTTTCCAGGCATGCCACGGCCATTGGCCGAGCTATGAGACAACGTTTCTCCACTCCAGCTGGAGCCATACACTCTCTCACATTTCACATTGACCCAGAGGAAAATGTTACCACATTCCTCCACAAATGTAAAAACACTTGGACTGACGTAGCAGGTGTACACCCAGGCTCTGATAGCTTACAGACCACTTTGTTTCGCAAAGCAGTGATGGAAGGAGTGCCCGCAGCAGTTAGAGAGGCCTTAGATAACAATCCTGATCTCCCAGGGTGTGACACCGAACAATGGGAGAAACATCTAACACACCATCTTAAGAAACATAGAGCCAAACAGATGGAGGTTAAGAATAACACAGAAGCTAACCAACTTCAACTGCTTAAACTTCAGTTGGAGGATGCTCGCCGTAAGGCAACAGATATCAAAAAGGCAGATAAAATGACCAATAATCAGATGGTGGCTCAGGCGCAGCAGCAGTCCTCCGAGCCACACACGCCAGATCTCTTTCCCACCCCACCATGGGTGGATCCATCTCCTCCAAAATGGGGTAATCAAGGGGGGGGCATGAGAGGTTTTGGGAGTCGAGGTACGGGCCGTGGCGTGTCTAGGGGTGGCCGTGGGCGTGGTAGTTGCCATATCTGTGGGGACCCCGGTCATTGGAGAAACCAGTGCCCCCAACAGACTTGGTCTTATGGTACGGATAACGACTGGTCGGCCGCACGCAATCGAGGCAGAGGCTGGGGACCGCCACGACCAGGCGGTTTTAGGGGGCAACCCAGAGGAGGGTTTCAGCCGCAGGGACACCAGGCTCCAAATTCTAACCTGGCCCCACAGGGACAGTTCCCGCAGGTGCAGTGGGACGAATCCCAGACTTATTGACGAAGCCCAAGAACCCCAACGCAGGAGGGGCTGGCGGACCCCTATCTGCAGCTGACAGTACTAAAACAAGAACTGCCTTTTTTGCTTGACTCAGGGGCAAGGTATTCCACACTCAACTCACCAGTCTCTAGAACCTTGCTCTCATCCTCTGCAGTCGAGCTCACAGGGTTCTCGGGACGACCGCAGAGTCTTCCGCTCACAAAACCCCTAACCACAACCATCCTCCATGCGGGACAGACTTTTGCACACAACTATGTTTCCTCTCAATCGTGCCCCGTCAATCTCTTAGGGCGAGACATACTGTTGAAGTGCGGAGCTTCCATTCTCTGCAGTCCAGAGGGACTGATTGTCACATTTCCAAACGGATACACCATAAACTGTTCTGTCTCCACCACACACTCCACCTCTCAAATGTTGCTCATGGCAGACAACACTCCTGGAGCAGAAGGACTGTGGGCAGACATTTACTGGGGTCTTGTGAACACGCCTCCGGGGACCCAGGGTATTGGTGCTCTCTATCAGTCTTGGCGTCCCTGGATTCAGTCATTACACCCGTACACTCCTCCTCCCGATCCTCTCCATGTAACTCTTTACTATGATCGAAATGGTGATGAGCTATATCAGCAAGCCTTCTATTCGGACGCAGAAGGGGTGGGATGGGAGATCCAGTCGACATGTGTGTGGGTGGGAAAGGAGGGCGTGGCAGCTGCGGTTGAGCTAACCCCCGAGCAGTTAAGATGGTACGAGGGAGCTGCAGACGCATCTCCCCATATCTCTTTAGCTATACATGCCAACCATCAAGCTAAAGACTTAGGTCCTATGTGTAAAAGACTGTCACAGCTCACCGATTGGCAACCCACACAAATTCCACAGGTATTGTTTTCCCCATCTGAGGGTGCATACCAAATAACACAGACAGCTGAAGACACAGCCGTATTGGAGCACAGGCAGATAGAAAGATGGCATGGCAGGGAGAAGACTGACCACGTAGATGCTGCTGCAATGTTGAGGGCCCTTCCAGACAGCTTGTGGTCCGCAGGATCAACTGATGTAGGGTTTTGTTCTCACATTTCTCCTGTAACCTTTGACCTCACAGACTCCACACCTATTTGGCAGACACAATATCGACACAAACCTGCCGCCGAGGCCGGCATTGCAGACACCATTGAAGGATTATTTGCCGCAGGAGTATTAGAGCCCTCCACCTCTAAGTGGAACACACCTATTCTACCAGTTGAAAAACAAAACACAGGCAAATACCGTATGGCTCATGATCTCAGGCGTATCAATGCTATTGTCTCCACCCCCACTGTCCCTGTCCCCAATCCGTATACAGCTCTCTCTAGCCTCACACCAACACATCAGTGGTTCTCCTGTATTGACTTGGCTAACGCTTTTTTCTGTTTGCCCCTTGCCCCTCACCTGCGTGACATCTTTTCCTTCACATACGGCGGTCAGCAGTTGCAGTACACTAGAGTCCCACAAGGGTTCATACTCTCACCAGGGGTGTTTAATCAGACCCTGAAACATCAATTGGCAGACCTCCCTCTGCCCCCTGACGTGGTTGTCATACAGTATGTGGATGATATCTTACTGGCGGCCCCGACCCCTTCCACCTGCCTGGAGGCCACGCAGGCAGTCCTGCTTCGCCTCTCTGACACTGGCTTTAAAGTCTCCAAGTCCAAACTTCAGTGTTGCCGCCAACAGGTGTCGTTTCTTGGCCGTGTTGTATCTAACAAAGGCACGGCCCTGTCACCTTCTCATCGGGAGTCCATTCTTAACCATCCTCTCCCTCAAACTGTGAAAGACATGCTATCTTTTCTGGGCCTTACAGGCTACAGTAAAAACTATGTAGCCGCCTACGGGGAACTGACACACCCCCTCCGGGCCCTAGTTAACGAGCAAGGCATGAGAAATCTAGCTGCACCTCTCAACTGGACCAAGGATGCAGAATCCTCGTTCATCCAGCTGAAACAATCCATGTCACGCGCAGCTGATTTGGCCATCCCAGACTACACTCTCCCGTTTTTCCTGGATGTTTCTGAAAAAGCACATACCGTATCCGGAGTTCTTTTTCAGAAAAAAGGGGGAGGTAGACAGGTACTGATGTATGCTAGCATTTCCCTAGATCCAACAGAAGAGAGACACCCACCATGCACACGACATGCGGCTGGAGTGGCTAAAATTTTGCAAAAAACAGCACACATTGTGATGGGACACGCGCTAACAGTATTAACAACACATAGCATAGTGGCCTACGTCAGCTCAGCAGCATTCACCATGACATCACTCAGACAAACAAGGCTGGAAAAAATCCTAAACGCACCTCACATAACATTCACACATGAAGGGATCAATATGGCAGATCATATAGGAGAAGGTGAGCCTCACAGGTGCGAGGAGAAAGTACAAGAAGACGTCAGGGTAAGAGAAGGGCTACACACAAAAGCTCTAGCAGACGCAGAAGAGATCTTGTACACAGACGGATGCTGTTTCAGACATCCAACAGAAGGGCTAAAAGCAGCATATGCAGTGGTCAGGCAGACAGATGCAGGGTTTCAGGAGATCATCACAGAGACAGTGAAAGGGAAAGAATCCTCCCAAAGAGCTGAATTCCAAGCGATGATTGCAGCTCTAGAATGGTCAGCTGGAAAAAAGGTGAATATCTACACCGACTCTGCCTACGTGGTAGGAGCCATCCATGTGGAGATGCCTCAATGGATGAGATCCGGTTTTTTAACAACAGCCAAAACGCCCATCAAACACAAAGAGGAGATGATGACACTTAAAGAGGCTCTTATGAAGCCAGACCAGGTAGCTGTCATCAAGTGCAAAGGACATGATAACTCAGGGACAATAGTATCCAAAGGGAACAGAGCAGCAGATGAGGCAGCAAAAAGAAAGGCAGGGTATAGCACCCAATATGTGATGCTACAAACAGAGAAAACAATACATGATCTGTTGCCCCCGTGTGATGTAAATATGTTAATAACAGAACAAGAAAAAGTATCACCAGAAGAGCTCACTGTCTGGAGAGACAGAGGAGCAACCAAAGTAGAAGGTATATGGAGGTCCCCGGATGGGAGGCCAGCATTACCTCCAGGACTGAAATTGTCAGTCCTACAAGAAGCACACGGGATGTCTCACTGTGGAAAAACACAGATGGCAAGACACCTAACACATTGGTGGCACCCATTCTTACCAGCTATGGTAGAAAATCATGTGCGTGAGTGTAAAATATGTACAGAATATAATGTGAAGTCAACTGTGAAGCCTCATCAGGGAAGGTTTCCACTTCCAAAACTACCAGGTCAGGAGATTGTGATTGATTACACAGACATGTTGGAGCGAGTAGGAGGATACAGGTATCTTCTGGTAGCAGTGGATGCATACACTGGCTGGCCAGAAGCCATACCTGCAAAATCAGAGGATGCAAAAACAGTAATCAAATTCCTGGTAAATCAATACATTCCCAGGCACGGGTTTCCTAAACGCATCCGGTCTGACAATGGAACCCACTTTAAAAACAAAGACCTACAACAGGTAGAGAAAGCCCTGGGACTAAAACACGCATTTGGCACGGTCTATCATCCTCAATCACAAGGAAAAGTAGAAAGGATGAATCAGTCTATCAAAGGGAAGATAGGCAAAATTTGTGCTCAGACTAAGATGAATTGGGTAGATGCTTTACCCTTAGCTCTGATGTCAATCAGGAGCTCAGTCAGCTCATTAACAGGGTTTACCCCATATGAGTTGAAAACGGGTCAGCAGTTCCCGGGACCGGGAGCTGGAGTGCAGACCGTAGAGGAGGAAAGGAAAGGTTTGAAATACAAACCATATTATGACCAACTAACAGCTTTGGTGTCAGCTTTTTCCAAACAGGTGACTGAACCGGAGAAAGGTGGAGAGGAAAAGGAGCCCTCAACAGCAGAGTGGGTCCTCCTGAAAGTGCTCAAAAGAAAGTGGTCAGAACCAAGGTGGACTGGCCCCTACAAAGTCGTGGAACGGACGTCCCACGCAGTGAAACTCCAAGGGAAAGGTGACACTTGGTATCATTGGAGTCAGTGTGCCGCAGCAGAACCCCCTGCTCGAACACTGGAAGAGATAGCAAGTTGCAAAGAGTAGAAACTGAAAGACTTGAAAAGGGGGAACAAGTTCTCTTAGCTGTAGCATACAGCTGACATTTTTTTTAGTTTTTTTTTACTATTAGCAAAGTGCGGACGGTGGTCCTGTGAAAGGTGAGAAGGTTTAAAGCTCCTATAGGTGATTATTCTTGCCTAGAGTATAAGTGAGAAGACAATAGTCCAGGATCTAGAAAGATAGCTTGCATTTACATATACATTCCATTTTAAGTAGATTTAGCGGGATATTAAGATGTTTACTAGATTGAGAATAGAGCCTCACCATGATAAGTGGTGTTGGCTGGGAGTGATTACATTAACAGGTGTGATTGTTGTATCTTTAATGTTTTATGAATCTTCCTTCAGGGACGCAGACCAGACCCCACCACTGAACCACTCCAAACGCAGCACTCAGAGCACAGACTGCATCGACAGATATGGAGGCATAGAATTAAAGTACACAATGGGACAGAACACGGGGTTCCAGTTCGACCTGTGCTCTGTAATAAACTGTGGAAACAAGGAGGCGAACTGGAGGGGGTATGATGTATATTTATGTATGTTAACAAATGAAGGCAGGTGGTGTCCAACCTGGGATTTTGTGCTCACCTGGACGGGTGTTAGTTGGACACCTAGACCCTGCGAGAAAGGGAAGTGGTGTGCGAGAGATAAGGTAAACTTGCAACGACAAACATATCAATCACACCAAGGCTCACACGAGCATAACCCCATATTGCTCAGTGTATATAACCTGACACAGAACCCTCTCCCCCGTGGCCCCTGCAGCACAACAGACGGAACAGCTTATTTTATCTTAGGAGTACATCATCCTGGCACAGACACCAAAGGGTTAATTAAAATCACATTCTTACAACCGCCTCCTCCAAATAAAACTAGTACGACTACACCGCAAACCGACACAGCCTCGACTCCAGCGATGACAGTGCAAAAGGAAGGTATAATTAGCATTGACTACTCTAAATTGACACGCAGTGATATGATTAAAATTGCTACAGGATATGGTGACAGAAACTTATGGCTAGATTGGATTGCCGCTACAGCGAGCTCAATGAATATGTCAAACTGTGTAGCCTGCTCTTCAGCTAGACCTACTATGTTCACCACGCCAGCCCCTTTATTCCCGGAGGAAGATCCAAGAGGATTTAATTGCATGATTAACATGACCATGTTTGCCGAACCTAGTGGATGCCGCACACTTAGCTCAGTATTTCCTGTTGTAAGAAATCACACTGTCCCACCAACCTTTACTCCTAATAAAAATGTTGACAGAATCAATTATGTTCATTACAATGTCCTTAGACTTGCTAACGCCACTAGAGATGCAGTGAGTGGACTGTCAGAACAGCTGGCAGCTACCTCATTAATGACAGTGCAGAACCGCATTGCCTTAGACATGTTATTGGCAGAAAAAGGGGGCGTATGTTCTATGTTTCAGGGATTGTGCTGTACTTTTATTCCCAACAACACCGCTCCGGACGGTTCGGTGACAAGAGCACTGGAAGGGCTACGCACCCTCTCACAAGAAATGCACGACAACTCAGGTATCAATAACCCATTGGGTGGTGTGTTTGAGCAGTGGTTCGGTAAGTGGAAAAATTTGGTGGTCTCGGTATTGCTCTCCCTGATTGGAATGATTGCTGTATTAGGCTTGTGTGGATGTTGTTGTATCCCATGCATTAGATCTCTTTGTGAACGCATGATAGTAGCAGCAGTGGAGAAGAAGAGTCCTTATCCTCCCCCTCCTTATCAAATGGCTCAGATTGAGACAACTGCTCTACTTGGGAACCCGAGCCCAGACTCTGAGTCGGAGGTCGAGGTGTAAGTGGTCTCATGTTTAATGAGACCAAAAGGGGGACTGTTGGGATATTGTACATATTAAAAGTATGTATTCAGATAACAGTTAATCACCAGTATGCCTTTTTGTATTAAGATGTGTGCTTCCAAGCTTGATGTGTTATGAAGAATATGTAGTTGCTTGGATAGTGGAAAAGTACAGAGTGTCCGTTAGAAATGAACATACAGAAGACACATGGTTTGAAGTAGATGTCCTTGTAAAGTGTGTGAGTCAGAGAATGACAGAGTGTGCGTACTTGTGACAGAAAGGAAATATCTCTCACAGACAGACAAAGAGGAGTCAGATAGCAGCGAGGTTAGGTCAATCAGAGAGAAAACAGGCGCACTGCATGCAGATTCATAGCAGACCAATCAGAAGTGGAAGACGACGCGGGGACATCGACAACGGACCAATCAGAAGAGGACAACGGCTTGCGTGCACATTTTATCTGAACTGTTACGTCTTATATACTGGGTCAGGGAAATACAGAGTGTGAGACTTCGTGAACTGACACACATTTGTTGGTGTTAGGGAAAGAAGTTTCGACCCAGAGCTCTGTAAGCTTTATTCTTCTGCTGGATTAAATAAATACTTGAATTGAGACCGAATATCTTCTCCTATTCTCTTCATAAAAGAACGCGCTGGAGACGGCTCACACATAGAGTACGTTGTTTAGTAGATTGAGCAAACTGTTCTCCAACATCCTGTAGACTCACATCTTACACAGCAAAGTAGCGTTGAAGTCACCGGATTTCCTTGAGTTGGTTGATATGAGAAAATCAGTCGGAGTTGTTGAAGTTCTGTCACCAAGTTTTATTCAAAGCAAAGATCTTTGGAGATCACACAATACAGAGGCAAGTCTGCATCAATACCAGTGAGATCTGATCCACTCTTCTCAAACACAGCTTTATAATCTTTTAGTCAGTCCTCCCCCCATATCTAAGACATTCCAAAGGCTATGCATTTGTCTCATCTCAGCACTTTTATTCTCAAGGACAAGGTCATAGCATGCATTTTCAACAGTAACTTACATTTAGAATGAGTTTGATACTTTTCCAACAGCTCTGCACCTGCGTGCATGTTTTCTTTCAATGTGGTCTCTCTTCTCTCGTTATGCTGACTCATCTCTTTCTCCGTGTGGATGTGGCACTGAGACGAACAGTTTACTCCTTTCATTGTTCATACAATCTAAACTTGTAACAGTAAGCTCCACAGTCTACATTCGCCATTTTCTCGTGCTGCTGTGGTAAGTTTTATTTGATAAAATATAACGTTTCAGGGCAATATTATTTCAATATCACTAACAGTGAATTTAATTCCAGTTGAATGACTAAATATAATATGAAATTGTCTCAATTGTCTCGGTACATCAAACAGTGAGCAGACAACGAGGTGACTTTGTGGTGGTGACTTTTTTTAACACTAGGCCACAGCGCTGTTTTTGGGTCTCTGTGACATGCAGCCAGTACTCATAGCAGAGAGTTTATGGTAGGTACATGTCTTTCTCAGTGTTTTTGTTGCCAGATTGGGAGCTCACGATGACCACGGCTGAATTGAGAACGACACAGCCTACGAGACCAAGACGAGCAGTGGCCAAGTTGACAGCAGTGAAAAGAATAGTTTACAGTAATTTACTGGTACCTGTTGTGCCTGACACGTTGCAGCCTGGGACTGGGTAAGAGTAAACTATGTCACTTTTACCCAAAACAGTGAATATATTTGTAAAGCACATTATCAGTGTCAGGGAGTGCATGATGAGACCTGTGTAACTTAAGTTTGCAGGCAGTAGTGACCCACTGACCCTCTCATCATGCTGTTGGGGATGTTTTGTTAGTAGATTGTGTGTACAATATTTTAATGTATTATGTAAGTCATTCTTTCCTTTTGAAGTTCTAAATATGCTGTTTCCTGTAGACTACAATGGGGTGAGTAAATGGTTCAGAGTTCCAAAGACAGAGGATGTCTACAATTATGCTGAATTTTTACAAGGAGGTAAATTTAGTTACTGACCAGATGTATTTTAAAAATACAGAATGTAATACACAAAGAAATTATGGTGTCATGTTATAGATTAAGATACAACTTCATTGACCAATTTGTTGATCATAGAGGGAAATTAACACATTTACTTACCAGATAAACTGTATGTAACATTTAAAAACACCTTTATCTAGGGTCCAGGTCTATCTAGGGCAGGGGTCGGCAACCTGCGGCTCTTCACCCTCATTGTAGCGGCTCCCTTTGGCCTTGGGGAAAAAAAAAACCGAACATAAATAAATGGTATTTCTTAATTCATTTTTATTCATATTATTAGTTTATTTTGTTGGGCACTTTTCTTGGAGTTTGAGTTGTTGCCATCTAATTTTAAAAGAACTATTTTTAATTTCTAATTTTTCAAGGAAAATATACGTCAGTCACATAACGTCATCAGCCTTCGCCTTTACGTGCAGGCGGCTTTTGTAGTGTGCGAACCCTGGATTCACCGGACTAAGTAAGCCTGATCTAGAAATTGAACTGGCTGACATGGCCGATAAAGATATGTTGGTAAATAAGTTCAAATCACTGACGGCGCCCGTCAGAAGGCTGTTCACGCTAAATAGCACAAATGGAGTGATATGGAAAAACTCCCACACCCCGACAAACTTGTTTTTGAAACATGGAGTGCCATTCCCGACGCGTATATTAACATGAAAAATTATGCCTTCGGAGTCCTGTCCATCTTTGGCTCAACATACTTATGCGAGCAAGTTTTCTCAAACATGAATTTCATTTAGTCCAAATATCGCCCCCGCCTCACAGATGAGAGCCTCCAGTCCTGTATAAAGATTAAAGTCACATCTTACAGCCCCGACATAGGGAAGATCTGCAGCGAACTTCAGACACAGAAGTCACATTAAACAGGCAAGAACAATAGCATTTAAAAAGCAATTTTTTCCCCCCAAAAACGCAAACATTTATTTCAGACTCTGATCAGATGATGTAGTTTTTTTTTGTATGTTCAGATGCTTAGTTGATTGCAGGCTGAGCAAAAAACCCAAAGAGGACCAGAAAACACTAACATGGGCTTGTCAAAGACGCTACTAATTTTATATTTATTTTTAAAGCTGCAGCTAAATTTTTAATTTATATTAAAGTGAGTTTACGAGCTCTGTTATTTTTTGCGGCACCCGACGATTTTTTTGGTAGAAGAGGGGGCAAAATGGCTCTTTTGATAATAAAGGTTGCAGACCCCTGATCTAGGGTCTCACTGTTGGTGTATGCTTAACTTGAATTCATGGTATGTTAAAACAGACAGTGAAGTTATCTTTTCAGTTTTAGTGGTAGCAAAATTCAGTTTACCAGCTTTTACCACCTTGATCCTGAAAGATTGGGTCAGGCTGGGACTCAGACAGGACTCAGATGCAGAGGCTTTGAAAAACACAGACTTTACTCTTGGCAGCAATGATCTCAGAACCGAGTGATAAAAGGAAACAGGGCTACGAAACATTAACTTAAAACTTAAAAGGGATGTCACGATGTTCTAAATCGATAGAAAACAAAAACCACTCCCAAAGGAGGTTTTAAAAAAAACAAAAACACTCCGTAGGGAGGAAAAACCTGACTAAGAAAACAAAAGAAACTCAAGAACTCAAAATCACTCATACAGAGGAAACACAAAAGGCTACGGAAAAAGAGCCAAACTCAGGTATGGAAATTACAAACAAAAATTCACTCAGTCACGGAAACATTTCAAAATAAGTACATCTAGGCTTCGTGCTTATTTCCTTCCAGACAGTGTTCGGACCCAGTCACTCCCACACACACGACGCCCTTGTGAAGGAAGAGATGGACTGTTTAAAAAACAAACAAGCAAACAACACCGCCGCTCATCTCTTCCCTCAGTCTGTCGGAAGAGACTTCCAAAAATTCGGTGTCGTCATCAATGACCAGCTGACTGGCCAGTGCTGTGGCAGAGCGTGACGTCTGCGCTGCCAGCGTGGAACGCACGTCTCGCACCAGTCCAGGAAGTGAACATTCCGGTCCAACCTGCGGGTCACAGCAGAGGAGTGAAAACGGCAACTACTTGTCGGCGTTGACATCCACCACACTCTTGTTGCTACCGATTTTGCGTCCCCGGACAGAGTGTCGGTCGTGTGCGGTGAAGGTAAGAATCGGCTGGAACGAGCCCGTGCAGCTGTTAAGCTACGTCAACCGTCTGTGGCTAGTAGCGTGTAGTAGAGTGTTGCTAGCTCGCTGCCGGTGTCCTGCTCTCTGTGGCGGGGGTGAAGCGCAATCAGGCGTATTGCAGTAATTCTTTGGTCACCACCGATGTGTCCACTGGAAGAAAGAAGCTGGCAACTGCTCATTTAACAACCCGTGGATCCTCATCCATTAACATGACAGCAGCAGCGCACCTGTCCTAGCCGCCAGCCTTGACAAATATGACATGACAGATGATAGCTGATAAATTAGTTCACATTCAGTGTTTGTCCTCGTTGGTTAAACAGGATAGACTTTAGAGAATAATAATGATGACTAGTACATTTCCTCTTGTATGTGTCTGTCCCACAGTAATGTATGACCAAAATGAATTACATGAACTTTAATCCTATCTGTGTTTGTTTGTGTATGCCACTCGGTGTATGTGTGTGAATGTTTGTGTATGTGGATATATCTTTTGTATTGTGTCATTCTTTTGTTGTGTGTTTGTCTCTGTCCTGAAAAAAGTAAACAACATTGACTTTTACCTGGTGTGCTTGTGTCTGTGTGTCAGTTTGTGTATGTGTGTGTCAGTTGATAAACTACTTTTAACATCAGAGGTGCACACACACCTGCAGCTGTCGTTTGGTCTGGGGAGACAACGCCCTGAGGGCGGAGAGCCCAAATGAGCCAATATTTGCATTGGTGAAGCACTTGGGACCCTAAGCCTAACTGACCAGACAGTGATTGCCACAAGTTCCTGAAGCAGTTGGTGTCTTTTGGTGTAGTCTAAAATGTGGACAAGACACTAAAAAACAGAGACATTTATGCTGTTCTCCTGAGAAATTGTATTGGAGTGAATGGGAGAAATGGATGGTGGACATGTCTATTAGAGGCTGACATTCTGTGTATGTGTGTGAGTATATGTGTGAATATGTATGTGTATGTATCTTTTATTGTGCGTCTCTGTGTGTTAGTTAACCAACTTCTCTAATGTCTGTCATAAAGTCATTGCTTGCATCTGCAGCTGTCACCTGTTGCTCCAGGGTTGCAGGGGCAAAGCCCTGAGCGTAGGGTTTTTCGTGTATCTTCAGCGTAAAACAGGTGTTTCAAACTCAGGGGCCACATGCAGCCCAATTCAAATCGTCCAGACCAGTAAAATAACAGCGTAATAACTAATAAATAAACCTGAAAAATGAAATGTTTTACATTTAATGATCTTAAACCTAATAATCACCCTTTAACAAAACACGTTTTCATTTTTTTTTTTTTTTAAGAAAAACAAGTGTAATTTCAACAGCATTACACATCAGTTAATCATTTATATATGTGCACTACATCTTACACATCACAGTGGATCTGCAATGGCACAAACCAAGTCACAGGTATTTGGAACTCAGCATTTGACTATGTAAAAACTTTCATGTATATTACAAACTGTGATAACATTTAAACATAAAAACATTTATGGAACTTGTGTCCAACAGCACTCCACCAAACCAAACTCTTTTCTGCTGAAGCTGCTTACTGACATATTGCACAATCTTCAGTGTCTTTAAATATTGCTAGACTAGGTACTCATTTCAACAGTACTGTATGCATCACAGTGCAAAAGTGACTGAAGCAGCATTTTACCTTGTTTAATTTGTTGCTTGAAACTTGGCATTTTTTATCCTTCGCAAGTGCATTAATATTGTGTCAACCGACACATGGTGTAGCAATGTTCCACACAATGTTCACCAAGTCTTACGTTAACCAGTGAGGCTAACATATAGTGATAGCTTGCTAACGTACCCACTGTCAAGCTGGACTTTGTCCTGGGATGATAGGATGATAAGTTTGTTGCTGGTGTGCTTCCATGGAAGAATAAAAATGTGATATCTGAGAAAGAAACAAAAGAGCTCCTATTCCCTCTTAAATAAAGAGTCTTACAACACATTGTCCCCCACAGAGCCCTGAGCTCAACATCATGGAACTATTCTTGGATCAGTTGAAGAGACATTAAGATCCTGAATCCACAAGAGGTCTATAGCAAGATGCTGGATACATTTACCTGCCAAGTACCTGAAGACATCTATTCAGAAAGTATGTGTGTGAATGGAGGACAACTATTGTTTCAAAGGCAGAAGGTTAGAGATACCTTGGTAAAGAGACTTTCACACCAGAGCGGTGTACTACGAAGCAAGATTAATGCGTTAGCGAGGTACGTTGAGCATAAAACCAGACTTTCCCATGTCACGAAGGTGGCTCTTTAAGATGGCTATATCGCCATGGTAACTCATGCTGCAAACATAACCCGGTCCGGACCAGGTTATGTTCTGATTTTAGCTTAAAGTCGGCTATAAAAAGCGCTTCCCTTTCATTGAGCATCCTCTTTGAACATGGCCTCACTGTTTTTGGAAAATCCAGTGTATTAAGGTGCCCAAAATGTCAGAGGTGCTCTTCAGAGGGAGAGTTTTTCCAGAACGAAGTGTTCCATTGGCATTTTCTAATGATATTCTCTATGAGCGATAAAGTTTCTCAGCTGAGGAAATAAGTTACATATGCAATCTTGTTGAATCGTATCTCCTCTCCCTGTGGCATTAATGAGCAAGAAACTTAATTATTTCAAATTAAACTCTTAGATGCAGTGACTGGACCTTTCACTTGACTATAAGGTCAAAAATGGCCCGTTAGAATCAACATGTTTTTTATGCCACTTTTGTCATTTTGGCTAAGGGCTAAATGTGTATTAAATTTTGTATTATATTTTGGTCCACACAAGAATGCTTTTATGTATAAAATATTCACTTTTTTACATTTTTAACATTGTTTTTTTTTTTTTTTTTTTTTGAAAAATTGGAAAAGAATTCATCCATTTTGTGAGTGTGACTGTCTAACAGTGCAGACAGTTCCTCACTCTTTTCTTGCCTACTTGTCTCCTCACTATATGTAGTTGTGACACACTACCTGTTTCTGGCTGTAATCATTGCACACAGGTACATTGCATTGCCCACACTGACTGCTGTCTTCATGGTCTTTGTTACTTGGGCAGATCTGACACCTCTTTCTCTTTGGTTCGGCCTTTCTGCTTCTTTCCTGTGGCTGGGTTGTGGATTTTGCCACCCCACACCTTCCCATTGCTTGACAATGATATGACAATGATTAGGTAGCTAATTTCATAAACTATAAAATAGGCAAATTGGACGATAGCGTGGCAGCATAGTGGTTAGTGCTGTTGCCCCACAATAAAGTTGCAGGTTCAGTTCCTGGCCTGGGGCCTTCCTGCGTTGGCTCTCCATCTTCTGCCTGCGTGGATTTCCTCCGGATACTCAGGTTTCTTCCCACTGTCCAAAGACAACATATTTGGGTTAACTGGTGACTCAAAACCAGTGCTTCTCAAATAGTGGGGGCGCACAGTGCGATGCCGGGGGGGGGGCGTGTGTGACCCCACGGAACGTGCTTTTTGCTGTACTAGAATAATGTGTAATTAAACGTCCACTGCAGTAGATGGCGCTCTCATTGTCAGACTGTGCGCAGGGGTTTTTAGTAGGGTTTTTGTGCACCAAGCATGCGCACATAGCTCAGAGTAGGAGATATGAATGGCAGTGAACAAACCCTCAAGAGACAACATGAAAAAATATTTAACAGGGATGAAAGGAGAGAATCTATCAAGGATCAAGTGGAGTGTTTGTTTTATGTTGTGCATGCGCACAAAAATGCCCATTTATGCATGTGCACCCCCCAACGCAAATGACATACACAAAGGTTTTCCACTGTACCACTCACCTCCAAATGGAGTTAAGCCCGGATATACTGCTCACACCAAAACGGACACACAAAGAAGAGCACAAGTTAGTTCAAAGATGTGACAGTAATCAGCTTGTGGAAGGAAATACACTCACTACATTTAATTTAAATAGAACTTCAACATAGGTTTTACAACAAGTCAGCACTAAATGTAATTGCGGTATCTCACCATTACAACCAATGATGGACACACCTAGAGCTTGGGCATGTAAATATTTTCCATTGTAAACATCTACATTGTACATACAGAACTTTGCAAAGCTTAAGTGAAGTGGGGATGTTTTTGGAAAATATGCCATAGTTTTTATTTATCTTTGAACTTCATGCAGAACAGTGATGACAGTAAAACTAAACAATTATTTGCCTGAGACCACATCTTAGTCAAATAATGACATTCAGGTTCAGGTCCTGGTTTTTAGAAAAGTAAAATGGCTTCCCTTTTATTTCCACTCACAAAAATCTCTCTTCTCTGTTTTATTTACTCACTTTTATTTCAGCGTTGTGTGAAAAGATAGTTTTGCCAAACTCCTATGTGCCTTCTCCATGTCATTTTACCCTGACTAATTTAGTTGAACAGAAGAGGTTCAGTGGTCTGAAATTATTATATCAGAGGAGTGATATGTTTTAAACTAGGCTATGAGACATGAGTAGTGGGTTGATTGTTGAATTGAATTGTTTGTTCTAATATTCTCTAACTTTTTTCCTAGCACACGCACAAAGACAGACAAATTCATTCATCTCTGATGATGGTGGACTCCACGCTAACGCAATTGGGCAAAAATATAAGTGAAGCCATGAAGATTCTGGCAGATGGACAGAGGTAAGAGGAGTAGTTTGATCCTTGTATTTAAAAAGACAATCATCAGGTCTGACAGGGAAACCATCAGTGTTACATGATGCTGCTATCTCAGGAGGATTCTTTGATCCTTGATCCTTGAAGTCCAGTCAGTGACTCAGTTGTCCCAAATGCAGCGCTACCTAATATGATATTAATCTTGTGTGTGTATGTGTGGCTTTATATCCATCTGTTCAGAGAGCTGGAGATGGGAACGACGACTCAACTTTTCAGCAGATCTAGCATCACTGGACCACTGCAAAGAGAGTAAGACTTTCACTTTCTGATACATGAAAGTCCAGGTTGGAGTTTCAAGGACCTAGTTTTCCAGTGAAATCTGACTGATTGCAGTTCTGGAGAGAAATTCTCATTCACTCAACAGTATGAGATCAAATAATAGATCAAATAGCCTGGTTTGAATGCTCAGTAAAGGTTTTGTTCGAGATGATTTGGTACCTCAACTTGTGCATCAGTCAACACCAAGTACTGCGTTAATACCACAATGTTAAAGCGATGATTGCTGTCATTGTTGTTAAACCATTACTGCATGAGTACAGTTGAATTTTTATTCTCTAAAATAATATGTATATAATAATAAATATAATACGTATCTACGAATAGATATCTTTCTCCGGTAGCTGTCCACACACTAGTGCTGCCTTGCCTAAGTAAAGCCTTACATACCCACTTTATATGTACATGTTACCTATTTCCAGCTGAACCATTGTAATGTGCTATCAAATTCCTCTACATTTTCTAACATCTAATGTACATTAAAGATAATGCTGGAGAATGAATCTTGTACAGTAGAGTACAGTAGAGAGAATAATGTGTTACTTCCACTATGTGTAGTACAAGTATTTTTCAAATGTATTTTCTTTATACTTTTTATAGTCATCACATTTTATTCACACATTGTACCGTAATTTACGACTATAAGCCGCTACTTTTTTCACATGCTTTGAACCCTGCGGCTAATTTATGGATTTTTAACGGGTAACGAGCTTCATGCCGCTAATACATTTAGTGTCACATCAGACCAATGTAATGACCAAACAGGTCACAGTGGACCAATGAAACTGTTCGAATTAAATTAAACGCATCCACACTAAATTCTTCAAATCAGTCATTTATTTTGCACTTCATGCACATACCCTTATCATGGAAAATACACAAAGCAATGCATGTGTTGCAGCTTTGTAGTTAAAGTCGATTGATCTGGTGAAAAGGCAAAATCTTTCTGTGTATCACATTTCCTCCCATATTTATGACATCTGCGGCTTATAAACAAGTGCAGCCTATATATGTACAAAACAGTTTTTCTCTTTAAATTTAGTGGGTGCGGCTTATATTCAGGTGTGCTCTATGGTCCAGAAATTAAGGTACAAATTTTTGCATTCTACTGTGTATAAAAATGACACATTTTATTTGACAAAATGTGAATAAGTGTAATATCCAGTAATATGTTGAACCAATCAATATAGCAACAAAAAACCTAGATAAGTACTAAATATACTGACATTTAATTTCCATGTACTCAATCTCATGTTAATAACATGATTAATTAAAAACAAAACAAATACCTCAAATCTAATTTCATAATGTTTTTTTCCCATAAAGTCTATCGAGGTCATCTACCCCAATATTAACAAGAAACAAACACCAAAAAAGAGACAAAAAAGAGAAATGAGCAAGAGCACAGCAACAAAAACAAGACCTTCTTCAAACCAAGGCACATATAGTACTCCCCCAAATGACCATTGGTCTCAATATGAGGAACCAAGACTCATTATTTCAGTAATCATTCTCCAAACATATCATCATAATACATAATCAACCACTTAGACCATCTGTTATCAAATAATTTCAGGTTACCTCTGAGTTTATAAGTTAAATACGCCATGTTATATATTTGTTGAACAGTATCTCTCCATTTATCAATCACAGGATGTTTTTTGAAGCCAGTTCCTTGTTACCTGTTTCAATACAGTTACGCGCAGAGCCTTTAACATTTAGAGTAAACACAAAAACTTGTGCAACAAAAAATGGACCAGACTCAGTGATTAACTCCCTTACAATAAACTTTGTCCTGCCTATGTGCCCTACAGACAATATCTAACTAGGCCAGTGAGCAGTGATAGCTAACATGTCTTTGGGGTCATCAGGTGGGAACCTCCTTTCACCAGTGTTTCGTCTAGTTAGGCCCACGACACCTCCAGGAGGCTAAACAGTGATCACTGGTGTCCCAGAGTAACCCCCCTAATGCCAGCCATCACTGTTCCTCAAACAAAGACAACTATCTCAAGCAGCTCTACTGTCAACTATTCTGACCTCTCACCAACTGCGCCAGTGAAAGCGGGATACAGACCCTGGTTCAGCTAGGGGTCAATGAAAGTGTAGAGGGTGCAGGAGGTGGAGGACAAGCTACACTAGCAGATTCAGCAAACAAGCGCACCTGGACAGTTCTATAATCAAACCAAATCAAACCAATACAGACCAACTCACCTGGACTAACCGCCTGGTCTCAAAGAGGCTCAAACAGGACACATCCTCCACTTAAATAAATTTCTTCTTCCTGGATTTCTTCCTCTGCTTCTCCCTAGAGTCTGTCTATCTTAAGCGCTCCCCCTGCTGGGCCCCCAGCTACTATTACTTCTTCTAATCCAAATCCACTGGGGAACAACAAGCTTTCCTCCTAAATCTACCTGCATTTCCCAGTCACTGGCATCCTCTAAGCTGCCTTGTTATCGTATTAACTTTCCCTCCTTCTTGAACAAACTGAATTGCAACTCTCTTTGCCTTAGACGTTCCTAAATTTGCCTGCCTCCGTATATCTATGCCTGCAGCTAAGCTTTTTAAAACCTGGTTATGTCGCCACATATACTGCTCTCCTTGTGACAGACTAACCTTACAACCTGACAAGTTGCGCTTTAGAGTTGCAGTACCTGAACACAACAAACATAGCGGGTCTCCATTTCCCCAGAGTTTTAGGTTCTGGGGAGTTGGCAATACATCATATGTTGCCCCAATCAAAAATCTAATACTGCTTTCCTCCATACTCCACAGCTCTTTCCAGCTAAGCTTTTTCTTCTCTACACCTTCCCAGTTCAACCACTGTCCCTGCTTAGCCTGAGCTACAACCTTTGCACTCCTTAATATTTCCTCCTGTCTACGAACCTCCACCTCCACAACTAGCTTCCTCTTTTCTTTGGGACCTGCTCTACTCCACACCAGTTTGCCTGGGCCAAACCCCAGGCCTCCCCGGCCTATCTATACATTACACACAATCTCTGTATGCCTAAGAGCTGCTTTTGCTTCCTGCACTGCCATTCCATTCCATTTTCTCCCATTGGTTGGGTTTGGAAACACCTTACTAACTACCACATCTTTACTCCCAGATAACAGGAGCTCTGTCCTAACCTTAGTACATTTAAACTCCTCCACTAGATGAGATACTGGGAGCTGAAGTATGCCTTTCTCATACAGTGCCACAGTGCTTAAACATCTCAAAACACCGAGCCACTTCCTAATGTAAAAGATTACTAGTCTTTCCATTTTCTCTGCAGCAGATATTGGAATCTCATGTGCCGACAGTGGCCACATCAACCTGGGAAATAATCCAAACTGCAAACACCACAGCTTTATCTTTCCTGGAAGTCGTGATTGATCTATTCTTTCCAGACCCTCAGCAAAATCCTTCCTAAACTGCACTACCTGTTCTCAGTCATGCAAATCTGCCTTGTACCACCTACCTAGACTCTTTACTGGTTTTTCCCTAATTATTGGAATTTCCTCTTCATCTATTGCAAACTTTCGATCACTTAATCTTCCTCTACTTATTGAGATACTTCTAGACTTACTAGGCTTGGTTTTCATACTAGCCCACTTTAAGTTTTTATTGAGTCTCTCAAGTATTCTTTTCATACAAATATCTATCATTTTCATTTCAAAATGTATCTGTATTCAGATGAATGTCAGCCTTTAAATTAATATTAATTTTAATTTGTATATTATTCCAAAATGGTTTTAATGATGGGCAAAACCAAAAAATATGACTAAATTTAGCATAAGATTTGCCACACTCCCTCCAGCAATTTGATATTACTTTACGATTATATTTAACTTGTTGCACTGGTTTTATAAAGTAAAGTGATTGTATTATCCATGCATACTCCCTCCAATAGGGAGATGCTGTAGTTGTATGTATATTCTGATTAATTTGCTTCCACATTTGCTTTGCTATATGTATGTTGAGTTCTTCCCATTTTCATTTAGCTTTTGTGTCTTAGCTATTTTCCAAAATAGCATACGCTATTGAAATTTGATGTGGTACTCTAACATTGTTATAGTTCTTTAACAAAAAATGGGCAAGTGGGTGTTGTTCACTTTTGGTCTTTTTTCCCATCTTACTGTCATGGATATAGCTTCTCATTTGCAAATAACGAAGATGGTGGGATTGTGGTAAATCATAATGTTTCCTTAAATTTTCAAATGGTGTTACTCCATTATCATCGAAACACTGTCCAAATTTGGTCAGTCCTCTTTGTGCCCATCTGAAACTTTTAACACCACTTGTATCTCTCTCTTGGGAGGATCCCAAAGCATCCCCACGCCAGCTGAAAGATGTAATGTCTCCAGTGGGCCACAGGTCTACTTAGAGGAGCTGATTCTCTTGCCAGCCACTTCACACTTGGCTGGAAACAATCTCCATGAAGCCAATTGGACTACTGCTGTCTGTGAGCAGCAGTGACAGACAGCAGTCTGTGGGTTAGGCTGGAAAATTCTCCTCCATAAAAATTCAGAAAAGAATTGGTAACAAAGGGAGAGTCCAAGCCTAAGGGATAAGGAGTCTGACTAATTGCCAGAAATGCAACCCAAAGTCTGACGATGGCAATACAGGGATTGAATGTCCTGTAGCGACAGGCTATCCACCCTACACTCAAGAGAACCACCTTCAAGATACATCGAAGGCCTTCTCCAGATGCACAAAACAGATATATAGTGGTTGGGTATACCCCCCACCCTCATAAGGGTCCAGCAGTCCATAGCCTGGGCGGACAGAGTGCTGAATTTCGTTATTATTAAATTTGAGTTTTGTTCTCAGAAGAATAGTTGAGTAATTGCAATTTCTCTCTGGTTTCTTTGCATTCTATGCAGTGGTCAAGATGCTGCCACCATACTGCATTTCGTTCACAACCTTATTCATGAAGAGGACGAGATGGAGGACAAGCCCAGACAGCAGTATGTTTACAGCAATGAAAAATATGACACAGTGCAGTGCATAGCGCGGCACTGCTTGGTAGCTTCATGTGTATTCTGAATCATAGAACCATATTTATGTGCAGGGGTGTGCTTAGGTATACTTAAAAAGAGCTCTCAGAGGACATAGTGAGTGGAGTGCAGTGTATGCTGTGCTTAAATAATTCTTGGTGTCTCTAGTAGGTTGCAGAATGTGGGTGAGCAGGGTCACATGGCACTACTTGGTCACAGCCTGGCAGCCTACATCTCAGTGCTGGACAAAGAACAACTGCGGAAGCTGACCACACGGATTCTGTCCGACACGACACTGTGGCTCTGCCGACTTTTCAGGTGGGTCCCCTCTATCATGTACTGGAATCATAGAGTTGCCAGCTATTAACAAATACAGCTGTTAATACTGACAATCACTGTGATATAACATTTTACATCTAACTATTTTACATAGGTTCTCACATCCTAATTTTGATTCCTATCTTTGGTGTTCGCTTAAGTTTTCACATCTTTAACATAAAACCATGGGGCTCTACTACCAGCATTGTTTTCAACTCAATGATGTGCCTTCATTAGGTTCAAAGCAAATCAAATCAAATCAGATTTATTTGTATAGCGCGAAATCATAACAAAGTTAACAAAATTACATCAAGGCACTTTACATATAGAGCAGGTCTAGACCAAAGTCTTTATAAAATTATTTAAAGAGACCCAACAGATCCCCCGATGAGCAAGCACTTGGCGACAGTGGCAAGGAAAAACTTCCTTTAAGAGGCAGAAACCTCGAGCAGAACCAGGCTCAGGGGGGACGGCCATCTGCCTCGACCGGTTGGGTTGAGAGTGGGAGAGAGAGAGAGTGAGACAGGCATTGGGGGGGGGGCGCATGCAAGGGGGGAGGAAAGGAGAGCAAGCGAGAGGGAGGGAGAGAGAAAGAGGGAGAGGGGGAGAGAGGGTGACAGGGAGAGACAGACAGCGAGAGAGAGAGAAGCTCAGTCCTTCCCCCGGCAGCCTAGGCCTATAGCAGCATAGCTAAAGAGTAGAGTAGTAGACTTTTTAACTATAAGCTCTGTCATACAGGAAAGTTTTAAGTCTAGTCTTGAAAATTACTAAAGAGTCCGCCCCCTGGACCGATACTGGAAGGTGGTTCCATAGAAGAGGAGCCTGATAACTGAACGATCTGCCTCCAGATTTACTCTTGGAGACCCTAGGAACCACAAGTAAACCTCCATCTAGAGAGCGGAGTGGCCTACTAGGATAGTAAGGAACTATGAGCTCTCTGCGATAGGAACCATTGTATTACATTATTTTAACCATTTTAACAAAGTGGGGTATCATTTTTACTTTTCTCTTTAAAATTCTTAATCTGCGTAACTGGAAAAATTGTTTGAGTTTGGTTAATGTTGTTTACAGCTTTTACTACTCTTAGTGTCTAAATCCTTTCTCATGTGTGTCAGATATGAGAACGGTTCAGCTTACCTCCACGAGGATAACAGGGACGGTCTAGTTAAAGTGTGTCGGCTGATCATCAACGCCCGTTATGAAGAATATGCCTCTGAGGGCTACTCAGTGTTTAGATCCAAACAGCCAGTCATCTACCAGAGTGCATCCTGCAGGCCTGGTCTGGGACAACACCTCTGCAGCCAGGTAGGAAGAGATCAAGATTAAAGGAAAATGAAAATCAGCAATCATGTTTTACTAAAAACATCCAATATTTAATTGCAATTTTTTCTTACAGATATTGTCATTGCTATTTGATTTACAGTTTAATTTTGTGCTTTTCTAAGGCAGGTGGGGGGTTTGTTGTATGTTCTCTAATGTGGCTTCCAGTTATTACTCTGTCAAATGTCAGATCACTGAAGAATAAAGTTGACATATGTTAGACTCTCACATATGAGGAGGATTTTCAAAAGAATAAAGTAATCTTCTTTACAGACACATGGCTCCATGAGGAAAGCACAGACTTGTGATTTGATGCTATATTGCCATAAGGGCAGCCATATTTGATCCTATTAGACACTAGATGGTCAACCTGTTTTAAAGTACACGAAGAGGTGTACATATCTATTGGTAACTTTGAGTACATACAAGTTATCACTTCAGATACCAACTCTGACAGATACACAGTTGGCTAAAGCCACTTTTGATTGGGAAGCACTCCTTTGCTTAGTCTGACTGAGGAAATCCATGCTTTTGCTAGTGATTTATGCTTTGCAGCTTTTAACAATTTGTTAATTGTGTTGTCTGAAAGGACTAAGATTAAAATTCAGACCTTATCTATTTAACTGCATACATAACAGAAAGTTACTGTCTCTGTGTCAATAGCTTGGCTTGCCTCTCTCCAGTTTGTGCACAGTCCCATGCAACACCATCTTTGGGTCCCAGCACCAAATGGTAGGGAATTACAGAGGAAAAATCCACATATTTGACATGAAAATATTTTTGGCTCAGACAATTTTTTTATCATTGTCAGGATGTTGCGCTGCTAGACAAGCTAATCAAAGAGGACCTGGAAGCAGAAAAACTTCCTTTGCTTTTGATTGCCAATGCAGGTAAAAGAAAGTCACAGTCTAAACACTGCACTCTGTATGTCTGTGGAAATGACATAAGTTAAAGATAATATTAATTTAACAGCAACTTATAAGATTGATCTCTTCAGTTTGAATATGTTCATTTGGAATTCGCATCAATAATGCTTATGCGTGTGTTTTGTTTGCTTGTTTTTTTTTTTTTTTAACCCAAAGGCACTCCTGGGGCAGGTCATACAGATAAATTGGGCCGCATGAAGGACCTTTGTGACCAGTACAACATGTGGTTTCATGTGGAAGGGTGGGTCAGTCCTTTTCCTCTGCAACAGATGATCTTAAAGAAATGTTCATTGCAAAATGGGCTTTTCATAAATGGCCTCAAGTACACACAGATTTAACTGCTAGCTTAATCTAGCGTAAAGCCTGGAAGCTTAAATACCTGGTCTCTTGGAAAAACACTGCTCACTATTATACACAGGTTTTATACACCGGTGGTGGAGGTGGCTGTTATGGCCTTAAAGCAAATGAAACAGAATAGAGTGTTGCCCCTGTGCTTTGATTTTGCCCGAACCTGGCGGTCATGCTAACAATGCCATATCATAAATTGAACATGGTAAATGTAAATGGTAATGATAACCACACGGCATCACTGTGTCTAAGGTACTGAGGGCACTCAGTTGATGTAATACCCACACCTGTGTGGGAATGTGTGTGATGGTGTAGAGTGGCACTATATGTGGAAAAAGCTGTGTGAGAGTGGGTGAATATGGCTTGTAATGTGAAGCTCTTTAAGTGTAATACATTTATTTTCAAAAGTTATGAAAATGTGTATTTGTAATTCACAACTGTAACAAATTACCTAAGTGTCGCCAGTATTTTCATTTGTATGACGTTTAGTGTTCTTTTTTGTTCTGCAGGGTCAACCTGGCAACCCTGGCACTGAGTGATGTCACGTCAGCTGTTATGGTAATCTCAAATTGATGCGGTCCCTGTTTGCTTCACAGACACAAGAGGATATACAGTGCATCAGTTAATTTATGAAGCCACAACAGAAAAAAATAATTGAGGTTGTTTGCATGAAATGATTGCTCCCACCCACCTGCATAAACTAATTGCAGAGGCACAGTGAAAGTATCTGAGAGATCAGGTCTGGTTTCATTAGTCCAACTTACTGCTAATAATGTCCACTGACTTTCCAAAAATAAACTTTTATTAGCATACTTCCACAAAATTCAAATGAAAATAACCACAGTGATCAAAATATGTGGTGCTCAACTAAAAATATCCTCTTACTTGCTAACTCTTAGCTTCTGCATGCAAGTGAACAAGTGCTTGAATATCAGCTACCAATATAAACGTCACATCCCTCATTCATGGGACCCAACTCTCAAGAATAAATTACATTGCAATTGATTTATTCACTTCACACACAAGTAGTTATACTAAAATAAAACCATCAGAATGCCACAGAACTTATTCCTCTTCGAATCAGTAATCTTATCAGTCATGGCTTCTACCATACTCAAACTATGTATGAAGCCAACTCTTTATTTAATGCTTGAAAATACTGAAAATATCCTTTCTGTGAGTCATCCCTCCCAGTGTTGCTGTTTCACCATACTTATATCATAAGTCTTTTGTATGTTGACTGTCTCTTGTTTCTGTATATTGCCCTCTCTCCCAGGCAGCCACAAGAAGTGATAGTGTTACACTGACACCTGGTCAATGGCTGGGACTGCCTGCTGTAACTGCTGTCACCCTCTATAGATATGAAGACCCAGCACTGGTGAGCCCATATACAGTTAGGCCCAGAAATAATTTGACAGTGACACAATCTTCATGATCTGAGCTTTGCATGCTGCCAATTGAAATGCAAATGTTCATGTTTAATTGAAGGGGTTGAACAAAAATATTCTATGAAATATTTAGGAATTTTTGCCATTTTTGTAGAAAGTAGTTGGACAAATCAACATTACCAGAAATAAAAAGATAATTTTTAATACTTTGTTGAGAATCCTTTGCAGTGAATGACTGCCTGAAGTCTGGAACCCATGGACATTACTAAACGCTGGGTTTCCTTTGTGATGCTTTGCCAGGCCTTTACTGGAGCTATCTTCAGTTGTTTCTTGGTCTTTGGGTCCTGGGTTTTGTCTTTAGCAAGTAAAATCCATGCTCGACTGGTTAAGATCTAGTGATTGACTCGGCTTTTGCTGGATATTCCCCTTTTTTGCCTCAAAAAAAAAACAAAAAACTTCTGGGTTGCTTTCAGAGTTTGTTTTGGGTCATTGTCCATATTTACTGTGAAGTGCTGTCTATTCATCTTTACTGTACTTGGCTGAATCTGAGCAGAAAGGATATCTCTATACACTTCAGAATTCATCTGACTGCCTCTGTCTTCTGTCACATCATAAGTAAGCACTAGTGGCCCCAGTGCTACTGGAAGCCATGCATGCCCATGCCATCACACTGCCTCCACCATGTTTTACACAAGATGTGGTGTGTTTTGGATCATGATCCATTTCAACACTTCTTTATACATTCTTTTCCCCATCATTCTGATACAGGTTCATCTTAGTTTTATCTGACCAAAGAATGTGTTTCTTGAACTGGGCTGGCTTCTTAAGATTTTTTTCGGCAAAGTCTGGCCTTTCTATTTTTAGGCTGATTGGTTTGCTGTATTTGCTCTAATTAAGTCTTCTCTTTTCTCCTGGAAAATGTTGACTTGGGTGGATGTTGTGAAGGAATTTTCTTCTTTGGAAAGGATCCCGTGATCATCCACAACTATTGTCTTGCTTGAACATCTGGGCAGTTTTGAGTTTTTGTGCTCACCAGTTCACTCTTCAGCTACTACTTACATTTCTTCTATCTCTCTGATGGAACATTGTCTTAATTTCAGCCTAAGGATGGTCTGTTTCACTTTCATTGAGAGCTCTTTTGACCCCATGTTGTGAGTTCACAGCAACAGCTGTACTACTGTTGTGCCTTGAATTGTGTATAGCAGCGGTCCCCAACCCCCGGGCTGCGGACCAGTACCGGTCCGTGGGTCTTTTGAACCGGGCCGCGCAGAAAGAATAAATAACATACATTATTTAGCGTTTTATTTATTATCTGAATCTGAGCTATGTTTTATTTTGAAAAATGACCGGATTCTCTCCGTTACATCCGTCTATGACTCACTCTTGAGCTTGTCTCGGTCACGTGATACGTTACCGCTAAAATTAAACCCACAAGCTAGCGAAATGATTAAAAAAGGATAGTTTCTTTGTGAAGGGGAAAAGGCCCAGTGAGGAGACAGAAGAAGAGCCTGTGACTTCCATGAAAAAGAAAGCTGCATTTAGGTTCGGGGTTAGGGGGCAGAGAGGATGTTACGATGACGCTGCTAATAAAGTTGCATACGAGTGCACAGTGGATTCATGTTTATTATGACATTTAGAAAATGGCACAGTTTTTATGCCGATCGTATAATTTTATTTTGTTGCATTTATACGCCACACCTTAAAGGCTGGTCCGTGGAAATATTGTCTGACATTAAACCGGTCCGTGGCACAAAAAAGGTTGGGGACCACTGGTGTATAGGGTTGCCTCTTATCAAATCTCAATCTAGAAAGAATGTTCTTTACTGTGGATTGACTTAAGTACAATTACTGAAGGAAGGAGTGTAACAATTGCTTAATTTATGGGGTTTTCATTAATAAAAAAAAGGGGGAAATAAAATGTGCTCATTATATACAGGTGCAAGTCAAAGCATATACTAGGTGAAACAGGTGAGCTTGGATATGTAAATGGAATGGCATGATATAACAATGATGATTAAGCAGCTGATGATTCTTGAGGATTTGGTTTATTTGATTGATTGTTTATCGAAATACATAGGGGGAGTCTGTCTGAGGAAGGAGAGCTCTAAAAATTTTATTCACTGTTTAATATCCATGCCTCACACCACTCAGAACAACTCACTGTGGAAGCAGATAAATGCCACCTTACTTGGTAGACGACTCAACTGGCCACGAAAAGAGCAGATGTCCAACGAGAGCGGCCGCGTCAAGGTCCTTTGTCGTGGCCTCTCCAGCTAGACTGGTCCTCGGCTGAAGTGGCTGTCGGTCTGGCTCGTCCCTCTTCAGCAGCACTGTTGTCTGTCGTGCGATTGGCTTGGTTATGAAGTTAATATCTGAATTATCCTTCTCTTTCCTGATGAAAACAGACTGGCACCACAGGCAGTACAAGAGGCCCTGGTTACCACAGGAACTCGAGACGCTAGAGGCTGAGTGCCGTGCAGCCAAACTTGTTCCGGTCTCCAGCAGCTTCGGCTTCAACTTGGAACTTAACCCTTGTAGCTTAGCAGCTAAATTCTGACTTCTGCGTTTCTTTTCTGTTGTGGTTGCTGTTGCTTTGTCAGGTCTACTGGGGAAGCTCTCCTCTTCAGAACTTTCCCAGACCTCTCCAAGACTCCTAAAAAAATTAATTTTGACTACTTTTATTTGGAGGCTGACCCACAGTTGTGGTCTGGTTGTTGGCGCGAATTTGGTCCAATTGAATTTCTCCCTTAAGCTATCAGGGCACAGCAAGGGTGGTGTTTGGATTTTAACGACGCCTTTCATTCACCCAAGTTTGAAGTTATATGTAAACAAGGATAAATGTATCGTTTGATAAGTACAGTTTTCTTTGCTTGTTGTAGTTACTTCGGTGAACATGGTTTTATCTGATGTGTAAGTCACAATTAAATGGTTATTAGGCAATCACGACATCACAGAGCACACAAACGAATGAACTAAGAAAAGATCATTTTCATGCATATGTTGGCTGTGGAAAATCAGAGACATGGCTATGGCTATGCAAGTCCTATCTCTGCCAAATTAGCTCGTAGAAAAACGGTTCGAACTGCTACAAAGTCCTCTTTTTGCAGAGAAGTCGGATCAGCCTCTTTGCAGTCTCTTGCTCTTGATCAGAGTATCCTATTTCTTATTATATCAACCCTTGTGTCCTTATCAGTATGGATGCATTCCAGAGCAGCAATTTGCATTTGCTGCCTGATAAGGTTATCAGGTCAGCCTGAGTGGAGGGTCAGAAAAGGGGTACCTCTCTGCGGGGTGAGGCAGGTTCATGCTGATTTGTGGCATTGACTGAAATTCTGATCTTGAGAAAGCACGGCCTCTAGCTGCCAGGTTCAGATAAGGGTTAGGGTTAGCGTGCCAGGACGGCACTTAACAGAGACCTGAGAAATCTCTGTTGGAGGCAATAGTCTCTTTGTTTGAGGGGTGTGGGGGATTGGAATCGTCACCTCCCCTTTCTTCTGACCTCACAACAGCTTCCAACTGTAAATGGCACACCTGGAAAAATTGTAATTGTCCAGTTAACTTTGGCCTTATGAAAAAGAATTGGCTACATATTAAAGAGCTGCTTTGCCTGAACCTTTCCTCCAATTTGAATGTGTATATCATCAAATCACAGCTCAGTGTCTGTATTTTTACCCCATATTGATTTTATAACTGTATCTTGAATATGTTTCAGTAAATAGCTAAAAAACAAAACTTTTCGTTTTGTGTTAAACAGATCTGTTGACTATACAGCTTCATTTTGGCTTCATGCCATGTGGCTCCATTTTGTTAAAAAAAGATGGACTGGTTCTTCATGGCCAGTGTCTTTTTCACCACTCTGTATTTGTTTTCTGCCCATCAGTCTCTAGCAGCAGGTCTGACCTCCAGCCAGCCGGTTGAGAAGCTGCGAGCACTGCCCCTCTGGCTCTCCCTGCAGTACCTTGGTCACAATGGAATTGTTCAGAAGATCAAAGATGCCACCTCTCTGGTGAGTTTTTGTGTTCAGGCAAAACAAATGAGACACAACATATTAGTTGTAGGAGGGTGCTGAAATAGACAAACATTTTCAACTAAAACCATGTTTTGGAAAATTTCCCTCACTTTCTCCCTTCTAGAGCCAGCAGCTTCTGCAGAAACTAAAGTCTCTGGCCTCCATTAAAATATTGGTAGGTAATCTTTCAATGCTGACATCATTTCCACCATAGACAAAGGTGCATAGGCTGTTTGCTCAGGCTTGAGAGCGAACCATGTCTGGTGCTGTGTCTACCTCAGTAAAAATGGAGACCCATAGTGCTGCATTAGCTCTTCACAGCACTGTCCGATAAACACTGCTCTGACACAAAAACTACACTTAAGGATAACAGCTTTTGGAAAGTCATTAATCCTAACTGTAGGTGTGATGATCTGAAATAAAATAAAAGCTGCTCTGATTTGACTTGATGCTGTAGCTTCATCGTGATGAACAGAGTGTTGTGCTTTCTAATGCTGGGTGATTAATCCTGTTGTGGATTGGGTAGTCACCTGTGATTTTTCTGTGATGTGAAAAGGACACAAACACTGGCACTCACTCTAATGTCATACAGACATAGTATGGACGTTGTGCTGGACTGCTGATGTAAGGAGGGAAGAAGTTTCATTCTTTCACCTTTGATCATAATCTCTCTGTTGTGACTGAAAGAATATTAGATCGCAGATACAGGAGGAGGAAATATGGTTTCTGTGCAGGTTGTAGTTTTTCTGATGTAGTTGTAGTTTTTACAGTTGTGGTTGAAAGTTTACATACACTCTTTACATGGAGTATACTCACATGGGGATAAATGTCATGGCAATTGGGCTGTCTTTTTCTGCAGCAGATTGATTATAGGGGAGACATGGAATGATTGTAACACTTTTTGTGATTTTTTTTTTTTTCGATTAATCAAAAACCATTGACACTGGAATGGTCAAAATGCTTTATTATAAACTTCAATATGTGTTTGAGTTGTTTATACTGAGCCAGAATTATGCTAGAAGCTTGTTGGTGGCTACAAAAGTGTCTGGTAAGGTGAAATTTGCCATTGAACCTTAATATAAGGTGTGCTGTAGGTTTTTGACCCTGAATGTATAATTTTGACCCTCAGTTGATTTCAGGAGCCAAAAATAAATTAAAACTGCACCAAATTGTTTTTGTTGAATCTTGCGGGGGGCTTTTTTGCGGGGCAGGGTTTCTTTTGTTTTTTTTGCTTGTTTGTGTGTGTGTGTGTGTGTGTGTGTGTCTAACCCTCCGTGTCACGAAGGTGGCTCTCTTTTAAGATGGCTATATCACCATGGTAACTTATGCTGCGAACATAACCTGGTCCAGACCTGTTTTTTTTCTCCGACTTTCGGCTTAAAGTTGGCTATAAAAAGCGCTGCCCTTTCACTGATCATCCTCCTCGGACATGGCCTCACTGTTTTTGGAAAATCCAGTGGATTTAGTTGCCCGACTAGTTAGAGGTGCTCTTCGGAGGGGGAGAGTTTTTGGAGACCAGCGTGATGTGTTAGATATGAATATGTTTGATGTGCAATCTTGTTGAACCATATGTAAGTAATGCGACCAAACATAGCCATGCACTTACAGTTTTTCGACCCCCCCCCCCCCCCCAAAAAAAAAAAAAAAAAAAAAAAAAACATGAAAAAGATCACATGATGTGTTATATTATTTATTAAAGTCTGCCTTTTCTGGAAAAGAAAAAGCCATAAGTATACAATGTCAACCATGCTTAACAAAACATTTTAAAGTACCATTTACTGCAGTGTCTTATTCTCATACTCCAGTTGCTCGATCTCAATTTTTAGTTTATTGATTTCCAGCTCTTTTTTCTTATTATCCAGCTCTAGATTTCTTTTATAAAGAGCCCTAACACTGTCTGCTCCAACCTGTATTAATAGGACATTGAAGTGTTCATCAAGCAACAGAGATGAGTGAGATAGACTTTTCAGTTATGTTGGTTGAGTGCATTCATCATTCACTGATGCGTTCTTGGTAAGTATTACTTTAAAAAAGTAGACATAGGACTGCTAGAAATTATAAAACCCTTACCCCTTGTTTTTTTTTAACAAGGCTGAGAGGATGGTTGCGCAATGTCCTCTTCCTATGACATTAATAAGCAAGAAACTTCATTATTTCTAATTTAAAAAGATGAATTTAAATTTTAAATTAAATTCTTATTTAGATTATTAAGATATCTACCCCAAAAGGTACCTCTGAATACACTGAAAGTGCCTCACCATTGATCTCCACCTGTGGAATAGTTTAAGGGAAATGAATAGAATTTGAAGTGGATTAAACACAGCAAACAAAGATAAGCTGGCAGCTTGAGCAACACTACAGTGTCTCTTTCAACTGTAAATTAGATAAAGACTTTGCTCATCTGAAAAACAATAAATATGCATTTAGTATTTTTAGCATTTATAAAAGATTTGCTGCTAGGAGCTGCCAGCACTGGGGTCTGACTGAGTACCCTCTTGTATGTCCTCCATGGCTTCCCTTCGCAAGGGTCAGCTCTCTGAGGCCGTGTAATCTTCTTTGTTTAAGATAATATTAACATTTAATTATGCAGGGTATCATCCCCATTACACTAAAAGAGTGATAAATGCAGAGCAAATACATACCACTTTGGATTATATTTTTGTGCTTGGTCCAGATTTGCTGCCAAGACTGCTGGCACTACAACTAATAGGACACTAATTTGAAAATTGCTTTGACTTTGTTGCAAATAAGACAACTTAAATTAAAATTCACTTTGATTTGGCCCTAATCTAAGTGATTTCCATGTATCTTTTATTGTGAGACAATGTCAGGAAAGGAATTAAAGTTATATAATGATATATATCGGCTTTATTAACTTAAGCATTTACACAATCTGCAATTTTTATCCAGGCTTCCTCTTTTGTATGAGGAATTTGTATGAAATGTATAGAAAATAAATAAGCCATAATAAATTCAAATGTCTCAATATATTGCAAATTGTCAGGCCGGGACTCAGATAGGACTCAGGAGCAGAGGCTTTGTAAGTCACAGACTTTATTCTTGGCAGCAATGATCTCAGAACCAAGTGAATAAAGAAAACAGGGCTATGAAACATTAACGTAAAGTCACGAGGGAAAAAGGGGGACAACAAAAAACACTCCGTAGGGAAGAAAAACCTGACTAATAAAACAAAAGAAACTCACTCACGCTACTAAGCAGAGGATCAAGGTAATTCTATGAAAACGTTATGAAACTCAAAATCACTCTCAAGGAGGAAAACACAAAAGCTATGAACATTAATCTATACAACAGAATTACAAACAAAAAGTCACTCATGTAGAGGAAAGAACAAAAAGGCTAGGGTGAAAAAGAGCTAACTCTGATATAGAAATTACAAACAAAAATTCACTCAGTAGAGGACCAAAAGGCTTACAAAGAAACGAGGACTGTGGCATGGACGTAACGCTGGTGTGGGACATCAATCGACGACACGCTGGCACAAGACAAGGGGAAGACAGACTATTTGAACTGTGGGGAAAATGGGGAACAGGTGGAGACAATTGGTAATCAGGAGGGCACACAGGAGACATGAGGAACGGCAAGTGTTCTGAAACGAGAGGAGAGTTAGGCATTTCAAAATAAAACAGGAAATGATGAGATACAGTAAGCCCAGACAAGACAACCTCACCACGGTGTGACAGAAATACTAAATGTGAAAGGGCGACACTGGTTAGTGCTGTTGGCCCACAATAAGAAGGTTGTAGGTTTGGTTCCCGGCCTGGGTCCTTTCTGTGTGGAGTTTGCATGCTCTCCCCATTTCTGTGTGGGTTTCCTCCGGGTACTCCAGTTTCCTACCACTGTCCAAAAACATGCACATTTAGGTTAACTGGTGACTCAAAATTGTCTGTAGGTCTGAATCAGAGTGAGTGGTTGTTTGTCTTTGTGTGTTGGCCCTGTGATGGACTGGCAACCTGTCCAGGGTGGAATAATTGTGAAAATAAAATTAAATATTCACTGAGGTAGACTGAGAAGACAACGTCTTCCTATGTAAACTTGTATATTTCTTACAGTCTCTGTGGTAGGAAAACAAACCTGTCAACTGTTTCAGGCTTCAGGGATACCCTGTAACAGCTACCACGTACCACGTACCATGTTACCACTGCTGCTGAAAACTCATTAAGAAGGAGAACTGGTTGCTGATACTAAGAGATACTTCTTTGCTACCTTGCTAAGTGCTGGATAGGTCATTTCATATTCCCTCCACCATTTAAGAGGATCTGTATCACTCTCAATCCTCACTGACAGCAAGTAGCTTGAAAATTCATTTTCAATTCTCTTTTGCTGTGTCAGTGTGTTGCTGTTGGTCACTGTGCTTCGTTTGAAGAAGCTGGCTAGTGACTTTTTCTTCTTCTTCTTCTTCTTCTTCTAACCCTCTTCTTGCTGCGGGTGGTGCCATTGATACTTCTTGGTCTGCAGGCTCAGTGTGTGCACAGCTGAGTCAGCTAACCCTGCCTTCAGCCAAATAAGACTTTGCCTCCTCAACAACTTTTTGTTTCAACACTGCACTGTTAAATCAAATTAGTTATCATTCCTTAAGAAAACCATGCAAACCGACTGCACTTAAATAAACAAGTAAAGAGAAATAGTCATTGTAAGCTATATTAACGAGTGAGAAGAAAGAATTTTTTAGATAAACAAATCAATATTAAAGGACAATCCCAGTCTAATTTACCTGGGGCTATAGTTATTTTTATAGAATATTTTTGGTCTAAAAGAATTAATCTGAAGATTTTTTACTGCTCCTGTTGCACAGCAGCTTATAATGGGAGCGGATGGACCTTAGACTGTTTAGGCTATTTGCATCCCATACCAATGTCAGATAACTACTCCTTGTTTACTTCAAGGAAACTGACATTTCAAAGAGTGTACGCTTGACTAGCCATCTCACGGCATCTGTGGAAAAAAGAAAAAAAAATTATTGGGTTTTGTTTTATTTAAGATCTGTCTGCTCCCATTCTTTGCGTCTGTGCCAATGTGAGGACAGAGAAAACTACTGCATGACAAGAGAAAAAAAAAAAAAAAAAAAATATCCTAAGATTCGTCACTTTGTGAGGCCACAGACTGGTGTGCAACATCAGCTTTTCAGCCGACTCCCAACTGCAGTCGAATTAAAACAGAGCAAACGACTCCTCTAGTTCATGTAAATGTAACTACGGCTATGTGGTGGATTACAGCAGCCCTAACGTTTAATGTACACACCCCAACTGTTGCTTTCACTTATGTGATAGTGCAGTTGGTGGTCCTGCTATAGGTGGCTGAAGAGATTTGTGGTGCTTCCACTTTTTGCCATAACCTTTTCATGCATGTTTTGCAAATAATGTCGCTTTGCTCTTCGTCTTTAATTTGAAACCCAGTATACCACCAAATAACAGAGTGTGGGAGAAAGACAAGGTCCAGAGGCCTTGTCTCTGTTCATGCGTCAATATGAGAGTAAGGTCATCAGGACCTGCTCTGGCGCCTAACAAGTCAAAACAATAACTAGAAGACATCTGGGTGCCAGGGAAGTGAATTGCACCACACATACGCACACAGAGCTGCACAGTCACTATGGTTGAAGTCCAAGATAAGGGTGAAGGCTATCCACACAACATGCACACGTAACTGGTCCGAGGTATAAGAAGCATTTCACATGTTGTTTTGTTGTTTCTGTCTCTGACTGCGTTGTTAGTGGGGCTGATGTGAATAAAGAGATTCCCCATCTGACACCTGTGTCCGGACAACCTGATTTCCTCTTTTCCACCTGTTTCCACCACAACATAATTGGTGACCCCAACATGATCGAGTTTGTATCCTTGGCTGGAAGGTAGGCCGCCGCGTCCCTCACCGAACAAAGCTGCAGCATAAGGTAGGTTAAATTAAACCTACACTAGTGTACTTGCTGCGGGGGGTGACGGCTAAAGTCTCAGCTATTGTGGATGCACTTGAAATTAATACCTTTGAATTGAGGCTATTGGAGCAAAAACATTGTTGAAGCATTGTTGAAGGAAAGAGTGGTGGAGGATCAGAGGGGGACACAGGTCCCAGGTGAAACCTGCATGTGGAGGTTCTGCCAGCAATTTCTGTAAAAGTGTGTGTTGTGTTATTATGGTTATGTATTTATGAGAAGCACGGAAGGTGCTCTGTGGCAGCTTGATCAACATAGGTATGATAAATTACTATTATATGTACTACTACTACGTACATGTAAGGTGCAGGATTGAGCAGCTGAGCATGGCTTGTAGGCTCAGAGAGAAGCAGTCGACCATGTAAAATAGCGTTCGCAAGGCAATATGACGTTACCGCGTGTTGCGGGGCGGTAAGCGTGTTGCGTCATTTCCGGTCACTGGCGGTTGTGCTCTCTGCTGTGCTCTGTCATCTCGTGTGTTGTTTCCACTGTTCTATTGCTATTATTTCCTAATTCACTCGATTAATCTGACAGAAAATAATTTTCACACCAACACTAGGTTTAGAAGTCAATATCTCCCCTTTCTCCAAAGGTTATAACCGGTTCTGCTCCTCCGGTAATCAAACTACCCGATTAGCAATGTCCCCTAGCTCTCTGTCTCCACTCTCTGTTCCTCCTCCTTCTCCTCCTCCTCTCCTCTCCTGTTCTCTGTGCCTCATGTGTAGTTATTCTTCTGCCTCCTTTTATGATAGCACCTCTTGTCATAGATGTAGGATGATGGTAGAAATGGAGGCGAAAATGAATGAGTTAGAATCCCAGCTCCGCACTTTAGCCCAACCTATGCTAGTGTAGCTAGCCTCCCCCCTGTAGCCGGTGCGGGCCAACCTAGACGAGCTCATACGGCAGTTAAGATAGTTTCCTTCCCCCCAGTGGCTCCCGAGCAGCCGGGATCTAGTCAGGGCGGCTGGGTGACTGTCCGAGACAAGAGACTCGGCGACACACCCGCTGAAAAGCCGACTCTAGTGATTGGTGATTCTATTCTGAGGAACGTGAAGTTAGCGACACCGGCGGCCATAGTGAAGTGTATCCCGGGGGGCCAGAGCAGGCGACATCCAGTCTTATCTGAAACTGCTGGCTAAGAGTAAACGTAAATATGATAATATTGTTATTCACGTCGGCAGTAACGACACCCGACTTCGCCAGTCGGAAGTCACAAAAATTTATGTGGAATCGGTGTGTACTTTTGCTAAAACGATGTCGGACACTGTAGTTTTCTCCGGCCCCCTCCCCAATCGGACCAGTGATGACATGTACAGCCGCATGTCGTCATTTAACCGCTGGCTGTCGAGGTGGTGTCCCGAAAACAGCGTGGGCTACATAGATAACTGGAAGTCTTTCTGGGGGAGACTTGGTCTAATTAGGAGAGATGGGATCCATCCCACCGTGGACGGGGCCGCTCTCATTTCTAGGAATATGGCAGATTTTATTAGAAATCGAAAACTCTGACAATCCCGGGTCGAGACTAGGAGGCAGAGCTGCAGTTTAACACGCTCCTCTGCGCCTCAGTCAGAGCTGTCGCCTGCCGAGAATAGAATAGAGTCTCTGTCTATGTTTAGGTCTATAGAAACTGTGTCTGTCCCCCGACCACCTACATTTAGAAAAGTTAAGAAACCCAAATTAAACAGAAGAGGAGCTAAAAACAAAAACCTAACTGAAATTAAAACAGCCACAAATTCAGTCTCAAATAACACTGCGATCAAATGTGGACTGTTGAACATTCGATCATTATCATCAAAATCTCTACACGTTAACAATCTCATAGCTGATCACCATATTGATTTTTTTGTATAACTGAAACGTGGCTGCAACAGGATGAGTATGTTAGCATTAATGAAGCTACACCCCCAACTCATGTTAACTTTCATATCCCTCGTACCACAGGTCGAGGAGGCGGGGTGGCTGCAATATTTCAGTCAAGCCTATTAATCAACCCCAGACCAAAATCTCGCTGCAGGTCTTTTGAAAGCCTCACTCTTAGTCTTTCCCACTCAGACTGGATAGGTGAAAAACCAGTTCTGTTAGTTACAGTTTACCGTCCACCTGGTCCGTACTCAGAATTCCTATCAGAGTTTTCTGAGTTTATATCAGAATTAGTACTCAGTACAGATGAAATCATTATTCTGGGAGATTTCAATATACATGTTGATGTAGAAAGCGACAGCTTTAGTTCTGGATTTCTTTCCCTACTAGACTCAATTGGCTTTTCCCAGCATGTGAATGAACCCACTCACTTCTACAATCATATCCTTGATCTTGTTCTAACATATGGCATTGAGATTGACAAGCTAACAATTCTTCCCCAAAATTCTCTCCTGACTGACCATTACCTTATTACATTTTAGTTTACTTTGATGGGCTCCACAGCATTGAGGAATAACTTCAGCTATAGAAGATGTTTATCTGAAGCAGCTGTGGCTATCATTCCCAATAATGCCATATCTAAATTTAAATGAGGATTTCTCCCATACGCAGGTTGATGACCTTGTGACTAGCACTATGGCCACACTGCGTTTGAATCTCGACAATGCCGTCCCTCTCAAAAAGAAAGTATTCAATCTGAGGAGGATGGCTCCCTGGTATAGTTACCAAATCCGTGCCTTGAAGCAGACATCAAGGAAATTAGAAAGAAACTGGCATTCCAGTAAGTCAGAAGAGTCTCACAGAGCCTGGAAAGATAGCCTAAAAACATATAAAAAAGCTCTCCGCAGTGCTAGAAGTTCATATTACTCAGCACTCATAGAAGAAAACAAGAACAACCCCAGGTTTCTCTTCAGCACTGTAGCCAGGCTGACAGAGAGCCATAGCTCAGTTGAACCAGTGATCCCCTTAGCTCTAAGCAGTGATGATTTTATTAACTTTTTTACAGATAAAATTCTCACGATCAGAGAAAGAATTTATCAGCTCTTGCCTGCGTTAGATAAAAATCTCCTACTGAATACAGCAACTCCTGAATCAGCTGCGACGCCTCTTTTACATCTGGAATCATTCTCACCTCTGAATCTCTCAGAGCGAGCTTCTATATTTTCATCATCCAGACCGTCAACCTTACTATTAGACCCAGTACCAACTAGCCTCTATAAAGAGATCTTTTATTTAATTGAGCCGTTCATTTGTCAATTTGATTAATCTGACTTTATTTCTGGGTTATGTACCTCAGGCATTTAAGACTGCGGTCATCAAACCCCAGCTTAAAAAGCCTAATCTTGATCCAGATGTTTTGGCAAATTATAGACCCATATTGAACCTTCCATTTATTTCTAAAATCATTGAGAAAGCTGTAGTAAAACAACTACACAAGCATCTGGATGGGAAGAGTTTGTTTGAAGAGTTTCAGTCAGGATTTAGAGCCCATCATAGCACAGAAACAGCGCTGGTTAAAGTCTCCAATGACATTCTAATGGCCTCAGACAATGGATCAGCCTCCATACTTCTCCTTCTAGATCTTAGTGCTGCATTCGACACCATAGATCATAATATTTTGCTACAGAGACTGGAACATGAAATTGGAATTAAAGGAACTGCACTAAGGTGGTTCAAATCCTACTTATCAGATAGACATCAGTTTGTTCATGTTAACAACAGCTCCTCCTCATGTACTGTAGTCAGTCATGGAGTCCCGCAGGATTTGGTACTTGGACCAATCCTCTTTACGCTTTATCTGCTTCCTCTAGGCAACATTATCAGGAAACACAGCATCAACTTCCACTGCTACGCAGACGATACTCAGCTGTACCTATCAATGAAGCCAAATTAAGTCACTCAGATAGTCAGACTGCAGGCATGTCTTGAAGACATAAAAGTCTGAATGACTCAACTCAACTCTGACAAAACAGAAGTTATTGTACTTAAGCATGTCTTAAGCACCTCAGAAAAATACTATCTAATCATCTCATCAGTCTGGACGGCATTACTTTGGCTTCCAGCTCCACTGTAAGAAACCTTGGAGTAATTTTTGACCAGGACATGTCCTTTGTCCCTCACATAAAACAAGTTAGTCGGGCAGCTTTCTTCCACCTGAGAAACATTCGGAAAATCAGAAACATCCTTTCTCAGGATGATGCAGAAAAACTAGTCCATGCATTTGTAACTTCTAGGCTGGACTACTGTAACTCATTACTATCTGGATGTCCAAACAAATCTCTAAAAGGCCTTCAATTAATTCAGAACGCTGCTGCACGAATATTAACAGGAACTAGGAAAAGAGATCATATCTCTCCTGTGTTTGCTGCTCTTTGTTGGCTGGCAGTAAAATATAGAGTAGAATTCAAAATCCTTCTTTTAACGTATAAAGCTCTTAATGGCCAAGCTCCATCATATCTCAGAGAGCTCATAGTTCCTTACTGTCCTAGCAGGCCACTCCGCTCTCTAGATGGAGGTTTACTTGTGGTTCCTAGAGTCTCCAAGAGTAAATCTGGAGGCAGATCGTTCAGTTATCAGGCTCCTCTTCTATGGAACCAACTTTCAGCATCGGTCCAGGGGGCGGACTCTAGTAATTTTCAAGACCAGGCTTAAACCTTTCCTGTATGACAGAGCTTATAGTTAAAAATTTAAAGTCCTCTACTCTTTAGCTATGCTGCTATAGGCCTAGGCTGCTGGGGGAAGGACTGAGCTTCTCTCTCTCTCTCCCTGTCACCCTCTCTCCCCCTCTCCCTCTTTCTCTCTCCCTCCCTCCTTGCATGCGTTGATAAGAACCTTCCTTCTTAAAAAAAACACGTTTTACCCAGTTCTAAGCAATTATACTGCATTTACTAACCATGTTCTGCCAAAGTCTCTGTCTCTCCCAGTTCCTCTCCTCTCTCTCCCTGTCCTTATGCTGCAGGTGGTGACCCATCGCCATCCCATGTTCCTGCAACACCTGCTGGTCCCATATTTCATGAATTCTGTATTACAGCTCAACTCCATGAACTTCATGCAGCAACATGTTCCTGCCTACACACACCCTCCCCCTCCAATGCCTGCCTGTCTCTCTCTCTCTCTCTCTCTCTCTCCCCCACTCTCAACCTAACCGGTCGAGGCAGATGGCCGCCCCCCCTGAGCCTGGTTCTGCTCGAGGTTTCTGCCTCTTAAAGGAAGTTTTTCCTTGCCACTGTTGCCAAGTGCTTGCTCATCGGGGGATTTGTTGGGTCTCTTTAAATACTACTCTATATGTAAAGTGCCTTGATGTAACTTTGCTATGATTTGGCACTATACAAATAAATCTGATTTGATTTGATGAAAATAATATATTTACCAGTATGGAGGTGTATGACGGTTGTCTCGACTACATACCTCTCAAGGAGCTTAATTTTTAATATTTGGATATAAAGATGAAAGCAGCACGCCTGGCAGTTTCCATGCATTTTAAGATGTAACATCTGAACTCCCCATTAAATACTTAAATAGCGACATTGAATCAGCAGAAAACGACAGGTAAACTGTTAATTGCAATTCTTTGTATGATAACATTTTTGGATGTGACTATTTGTGTTGATTATTTTTAGCAGGAAATTAATCCACATTTTTAAAAAAGAGAGATTGAGATTGAGAGATTGAAAGAGGTTATCAGTGATATAATTCTTCGCTTATTTGATGAAACAGCCAGAATCTTCATGCAAACTGCTGCTAGAGCTCAGAGGTGAACTGGGACGTGATTAATTTTGTATCAATAGCAGAGCTGACTGCCGGAAGGACTACCCAACTTGGCCATTATTTTTAAGGAGCACTACCTCACCGCCTTGAAATTAAAGAACTTCTCATAGCGAGTACCATGTGTGGTGAGAAAGTTTGTAAGAACCAGATTTTGTTCATACATTCATTTTGAACAAAAATAAATTACCTCGATTCAAAGACAAAACCCATCTGTGTTTCTAGGTATTGCTTGAGACAAAGATCTCTCTCACCAAGGCTTTGACTATGGTAACATTGGAGCTGTGTTGATACTGGAACAGTATTAGGCGTTCAGACTTAAATTGAAGCTTGTTCACTGGCATCCTCTTAGGGAAACACTATTTCCACATAGTCACTCAGGTGTAATCCACTGTAAATTTAGAGTCTGTATTAGTTGTAACATTGTAGCTACTGTAAATAGGACACAGTGAACAATCACAGTGCCATTCTGTGGTTAAGATGTGTGCGCCTGCAGGTGTCTGTGTAAGTACTTATATGTTTGTACATCTGTAGTTATAGTCAGTGTGGATTACCTTGGTTCCAGGTCATGGTTTCGCAGATCCCACCTTTCTCTGTGACTTCACTGTGGGACGTTCTGGGCTCTCCCATGCTCTATTGTAGGTGGGACCAAGCCTATGCCCGTCTCCCTTACGCCCCTCTCCCTCAGATATACCCTCTCTCCCTCTTCTTTCTTCTCCCACTCCTGATGATTTTCTTCCACCCATATCAGCTTAATGGCTTTTGGGTCTTCATTGGCTGATGGACTGTTCACTTTTTCCTAATTGTTTAGGATGTGGTTCCGTCAGGTACTTCAGGGAATGCCCCACCTCACTTTGTATGTTATATACAAAAATACAAGGGTCATGAATAATATATCAATGAGTTCTGTGCTGTCGTGGCTCCGATAGAGCGCACAAGATCCAACTAAGGTCCTGCCCTGCTAACAGCCATCCAACTTCAGCAAATAATTATTTCATTAATTTTCTTTGTGCTCTTAGTGTGCTTTTAGGATTAGGATGCTTTTAGGTTATATTGCTTTTATGTTTATTTACTTTTTTCAGATTTTGGACACAGTTTTTATGAATGTATCACTGTGCCAAGACAAATTTCTGCAAAATGTATGGAATGCTGGTGATATTGACAGGACAAAGGGAAGGAGTGTAACAATGGCGTAATTTATGGGGGTTTTTATTAATTTTAAAAAAAGGGGAAGTAAAATGAGCACATTATATACAGGCGCAATTCAAAGCATAAACTAGGTAAAACAGGTGAGCTTGGATATGTAAATGGAATGGCATGATATAACAACGATGATTAAGCGGCTGGTGATTCTTGAGGATTTTGGCAAATTAATGACAGATCATTTGTCGAAATACAAAGGGAGAGTCTGTCTGAGGAAGGAGTGCTCTAAAACTAAAATTTGATTCGCTTCGTCGTGGCCTCTCCAGCTAGACTGGCCCTCAGCTGAAGTGGCTGTCGGGTTTGGCTCATCCCTCTTCAGCGGCAGCATTGTCTTTCGTGCGATTGGCTTGGTTATGAAGTTAATATCCGAATTATTCTTCTCTCTCCTGATGAAAACAGACTGGTGCTGTGGGCAGCACAAGCAGCCCTGGTTACCACGGCGACTAGAGACGCTGGAGGCTGAGTGCCGTGCAGCCAAACTTGTTCCAGTCTCCAGCAGCTTCAGCTTCAATTTGGAATGTAACCCTTGTAGCTTAGCGGCTAAATTCTAACTTCAGAGTTTCTTTTTCTGTTATGGTTGTTATTGCTTCGTCAGGTCTCCTTTTCAGAACATTGCCAGAACTCTGCCAAGACTCCATAAAATTTTATTTTGACTACCTTTATTTGGGGGCCGACCCACAGGTGTGGTCTGGTTGTCGGCACAAATTTGGTCCAATTGAATTTCTCCCTTAAGCTTTCAGGGCATAGCAAGGGTGGTGTTTGGATTTTAACTACACCTTTCATTCACCCAAGTTTGAAGTTATATGTAAACAAGGATAAATGTATTGTTTGACATGTACAGTTTTCTCTGCTTGTTGTGGTTACTTCTGAGGACATGGCTTTTTGCAGAGAAGTTGGTTTATCCTCTTTGCAGTCTCTTATTTGATCAGAGTATCCTATTTCTTATTATATCAACCCTTGTATCCTTATGAGTATACAGAGCAGCAATTTGCGTTCACTGCCTGATAAGGTTATCATGTCAGCCTGAGTGGAGGGTCAGAGAAGGGGTACCTCTCTGCAGGGTTAGGTAGGTTCATGCTGATTTATGTTGCTGAGGCAATATTCTCTTAGAAGTTTGAGGGGTGTGGGGGATTGGAATCTCCGCCCCCCCATTTCTTTGGACCTCACAACAAGTCCAAGTATCGAACCCTGTGGGACTCCATAACTGACTACAGTGCATGAGGTGGAGCAAAGGTTAACAATGAACAAGCTGATGTCTATCTGATAATTAGGATTGGAACCACCTTAGTGCAGTTTCTTTAATGCCAATTTCACATTCCAGTCTCTGTAGTAAAATATTATGATCTATGGTTTCAAATGCAGCACTAAGATGTAAGAGAAGTATGGAGGCTGATCCATTGTCTGAAGCCATTAGAATATCATTGGCAACTTTAACTAGCGCTGTTTCTGTGCTGTAATGGGCTTTAAACCCTGACTGAAACTCTTCAAGCAAACCGTTACCATCAAGGTGGTTGTGTAATTGGTTTGCTACTGCTTTCTTACGTCCGGATCAAGATTTGGCTTTTTAAGTTGGGGTTTGATGACTGCGGTCTTAAGAGTCTAAGGTACACATCCCAAAGATAAAGTCAAATTAATCAGATCTAGAATGAGCGGCTCAATTAAGTAAAAAGTCTCTTTAATTTAGAAAAAAACACAAGAAACTTGTGCAACAAAAAAAAGGACCAGACTCAGTGATTACCTTCCTAGCAACAAACTTTTGCCCTGCTCTATGTTCCCTACAGATAATATCCAGTCGGCCAGTGATAGCTCTCATGTCTTTGGGGTCATCAGGTGGGAACCTCCTTTCACCAGTGTTTCGTCTAGTCAGGCCCACATCACCTCCAGAAGGCTAGACTGTGAACACTGGTGTCCCAGAGTCACCCTCTAATGCCAGCCATCACCACTATCTCAAACAGCACGACTATCAACTACTCTAACCTCTCACCAATTGCACCTGTGAAAGCGGGGTGGGGATACAGACCCTGGTTCGGGTAGGGGCATGAAAGTATAGAGGGTGCAGGAGGTGGAGGCAATACAAGCTACACTAGCAGATTCAGCAACTAAACTCACCTGAACAATCCTATATTCAAACAAAATCAACACACCAACACAGGCCAACTCACCTGGACTAACCACATGGTAGCAAAGAGGCTCAAACAGGCCACACCCTCCACTTAAATACACTTCCCCTTCCTGGATTTCTTCCTCTGCTTCTCCCTAGAGTCTGCCTATCTTAAGAGCTCCCCCTGCTGGGCCCCCAGCTACTATTACTTCTTCTAACACAAACCCACTGACTGGATCTTACTGCCTCGTCTGACATTTCCTTCACTGTTTTCCTCACCCTCTGTCTGCTTCCTCCTAACTCCTTCAACAAAGCAACAGCAGATCTTGCTACAAACCCTCCTAACCTTCCATCCTCGCTGCTCAGCATCCTTACCTAGATCTGCATACCTGAGCTTTTTCCTTTCATATGCTTCTTCAACTAAATCCTCCCACGGCACAGTCAGCTCTATGAAATTTACTTTCTTTCTACTCCTAGACCACAAAATTATATCAGGCCTTAGCTTTGTTCAGGCTATTTCCTGCCAGTCTGTTTTATTACTTTGTTTTTCAGAGTGGCAGCACCATCAAGATTTGAACATAGTGTAGCCAAAGTGCTAATCACAAGGTCATCAGCCTGTGTATGGGAGAAATCCTCATTTGAATTTAGATATGGCATTGTTGGAAAAGATGACCAAATGTTCTTTTTAAATTTAGCCACAGCATCTTCAGATAAACATCTTCTGTAGCTGAATTTGTTCCTCAGTGGAGCCCATTAAAGTAAACTCAAATGTAATAAGGTAATGGTCAGACAGGAGAGAGTTTTGGGGAAGAATTGTTAGCTTGTCAATTTAAATGCCAATTTCAAGGATATGATTGTAGAAGTGAGTGCATTTGTTCACATGCTGGGAAAAGCCAAAAGAAACCCAGAACAAAGGCTTTCTACATCTACATGTATATTGAAATCTCCCAGTATAATGATTTTACCTGTGCTGAGTACTAACTCTGATATAAACTCAGAAAACTATGTTACTGTAACTAACAAAACTGGTTTTTCACCTTTCCAGTCTGAGTGGGAAAGACTAAGAGTGAGGCTTTCAAAAGACCTGCAGCGAGATTTTGGTCTGGGGTTGATTAAGAGGCTTGACTGAAATATTGCAGCCACCCCCCCTCCTTGACCTGTGGTACAAGGGATATGAAAGTTAACATGAGTGGGGGGTGTAGCTTCATTAAGACTAACATACTCATTATGCTGCAGCCAGGTTTCTGTGATACAAAATAAATCAATATAATGATCAGTTATGAGATCATTAACGAGTAGAGATTTTGATGATAATGATCGAATGTTCAACAGTCCACATTTAATTGCAGTGTTATTTGAGATTGAATTTGTGGCTGTTTTGATTTCAGTTAAGTTTTTGTTTTTAGCTCCTCTTCTGTTTAATTTGGGTTTATTAACTTTTCTAAATGTAGGTGGTCGGGGGACAGACACAGTTTCTATAGACCTAAACATTGACAGAGACTCGGCAGGTGCCTGCTCTGACTGAGCTGCAGAGGAGTGTGTTAAACTGCAGCTCTGCCTCTTGGTCTCGACTCGGGGCTGTTAGGGTTTTAGCTTTCCAATGAACTTGGCCATATTCCTAGATATAAAAGCGGCCCCATCCACGATGGACGGACACCATCTCTCCTAATCACACCGGGTCTCCCCCAGAAAGTCTTCCAGTTATCTATGTAGCCCACATTGTTTTCGGGACACCACCTCGACAGCCAGCGGTTAAATGACGACATGCGGCTGTACATGTCATCACTGGTCCGATTGGGGAGGGGGCCGGAGAAAACTGCAGTGTCCTACATCGTTTTGGCAAACTTGCACACCATTTCCACATTAATTTTTGTGACTTCCAACTCGGGAAGTCGTGACTCGCTAATTTTCACCTCCATTTCTACCATCTTCCTGCATCTATGGCAAGAGGTGCTGTCATAAAAGGAGGCAGAAGAATAGTTAGACATGAGGGACACATCACAGGAGAGGAGATGAGAAGGATGGGGCGGAGAGAGAGAGTGGAGAAAGAGCGCTATAAGCCATTGCTAATCGTTTAGTTTGATTAGCGGAGCTGCAGAATTGTCTGTAAAGCTTAGGAAGGGGGAAGATATGGAGTTCCTGGCTAGTATAAGTTTGATAACAGTTTACTGTTGATTAATCAGGTGAATAGCAAAAGAATAGCAGAGACAGCACATGAGGTAACAGAGCACAACCACCAGTGACAGATAATGACGCAACACGTGTATGACATACAGTCACAATCCCTATGTACATAAGAAATTGTAGCTTCAAGAGACATGAATACAGAGCAGACCCTAAATTAATCATTTTCAGTGTATGAGATTTGTTTTGCATGTGATAAATAGATTAAATTAAATAATAATGAATTGTGCCTGATTGCTGTCATTGTGTGTCCAACAGGTGGAGGATGAACTCAACTCTCCTGTGGTGCTGTTCAAGTTTTCCCAGGAAATGACTGCTGGTGAGGGTCGCACAAACAGGAGGGAACAGGACTGTGCTTCAGTTAGAGACGTAGTTTAACAGTAATTTCCCAGAGGCTGTGACCTCTGAGGTGTCTTTCTTCAAAATGAATCTGCTCGATAATGCAACTCACCTCAAATTAATTTTTTCAACCAAATCTTGTGCCCTTTATCACCTACTTGAACGTGCTCAGTTGTTAGCACATGATCTAAGCACAAAGCTTTGATGTCCCAGAATGTCACGTGACAAGCACATTTACCTGTGATTGAGTGCTGACCTCTTCAAGGAGGGAATTTTGAGTGGTTTTGGTTTGGCTTCACTGGTTTCAACAGCTTTTACACGTTATGATGACGCCATAGTCCCTACCAGTCTTCCTCTCAACAGAGGGGATCAGATGAATGGTTTGTTGTGACTTACAGACATGGGTTAGAGGGTTTTACATCCCAGCCATTTAAGGGAGTCCCCCTGGAAGGCCTTTGGTAAATTCTGAGTCAGGTTGGATTTCTCAATATCAAGTTCTCATACTTGGTGGCTGAAATGCTCCTTGCACCTGCATCTCTCTATTTTCTTCCTCAGTGACCCACACTGTGTGGAGTTGGTGGTCTCTGTGATTAGGTTTCTTGTGCATTCCGGTCTTTCGTTGAAGGAGTAGTCTGATTCAATTAAAAGCTCAGAAAACCCAATTGACCTTTTGAGCTTATTTATGTTTTTTATACTTTTCCCAAATGCAAAAAATTTCCATATTCCAAAAGACTTTGAAGGATGAATAATTATCAAAGTAATACTGTTATGCCTTGAAAAATCTAAGTATATTATTGTATTCTTTGCATTTTTTATAATGTTTTAGCATCCAGTGGGGGCTCAGTGGAGGGGTACTGTGCTGGAGAGAAAGAGGTCCTGGATAGCTTCAACAGATGGGTAGGTGTTTTTTTTTTTAGTTAAATGTATACATTATATTATATATTTTTGCCAGGGCATGTTATCAGTTCATAAATTAATATTTTGTGTACAGTGACAAGAAAAATTTGCAAACCACTTTCTGTATAAATCTGTCCAAAAATCTGATGACATCTTCATGCAAGTCCAAATAATTCACTAGTAGAGCCTGTTTTAACTAACAAATGATTATGTTGAGCATGTTGATATTGAAAACATCTAATTAGTGCTGCAGCTATTGATTATTTCATCAACTTATCAAGGAATCAAATAAATTCTTTTGCCTTGTCAAACAGCAATGTTATAATAGAGAAAATATATATATATATATATTTTTTTTTTTTAACATTATGTTATGTTGTGTTACCTGGTGTTGGCTCCACTCTGTGGACTTCAATGCTTTTAATTTAATTACCGCATCATTGAAGAGGTTATGGTTTGCAAGTTCCATTTTACAGGCTTTTTTGCAAATTGAAATATTTGTTGTGGCGAAAAGAGGAATCAGGTAATCTGGACACAGGTGTCAGATGGGGAATTTTTTTATGCACATCAGCCCTACCAGCGACATAGGTTGGTCAGAGATGGAACCAACAAAACAGCATGTGGCATGCTTCTTATACCTAAGACAGGCTATGTGTGTTGTGTGGATAGCCTTCACCCTTATCTTGAACTTCAACCATAGTGATTGTGCAGCACTGTGTGTGTGTGGTGTAGTTCTCTTTCCTGGCACCCCAGATGTCTTCTTCTTACTGTTTTGACTTGTTTGGCGCAAGAGCAGGTCCTGATGACCTGACTCTCATATTGACGCATGAACAAAGACAAGCCCTCTGAACCTTGTGTTTCCTCTACAAAGTCTCATGCCTTCGACATTTTCTGTCTTTTTTTCATTTCATGACTTTGCTCCATCTTATCAATAATAGCTCACATGAATTTGGAAATGTGTGTCAATAATAACCATCCATGTGAAATACAGGTAGAGCATGTCATATAATCTGAGTGAAATTAATCAGACAATGCTTTGGTTCAAGAAAAATTGCCTTGATCTTTTTATGTAATTGAGTTATTGAAATTACTCGAGTAATCATTTCAGTCCATTATCAAATATTGAAATCAATTGTAGAAACAGTGTTATTCCCTCAACTAATGAACAGAAGCTGACTGGTGTTCAGATTATCAAAGCTGACCACCATCACAGAGCATGGAGTCCCACCATGGATACCACAAAGGAAGCTGCTATACCACAAAACTTCACAACACAACTGGAGCATGCCTGATGAACTCATGAGACTGGAACTTCCCTATGTTAACCAGATGCAGTGAGTGCTACGTGTGGTGCAACAACAGCTCTGAAAATTAAGTCCCAGGTTTATCAAGGTCTCTTCTAGAATAATGTCAGCATGGCTCCACCTGCTGACGCTCAGGAGAAGCTACTGTTGCTGAAGGAACAATGACACTATACATCAAAGAAATTGCAGCTTCTGTGGTGGTTGAATCAGAGCCCAAACCTGCAACCAGTAGAGATGCATTGGACAGAGCTCAAAGAGCTTCTCATTTCTGACCTTCTGAGAATTTGTCTGAGCTGAAGCAGACTTATAAGAAGCATGCTCCAACCTTCTCCTTCTCTTCGTTGGGACATTTCATCAAACAAATTACGAACAAATACTTCTTGGAGTCTTGGTCTGAAGATATTCAGATATTTATTATCTTTGGCGTATGAGCCACTTTTAGATAAAACATACATGGATAAAGTTTCTGTATTTAGGTGTTTAATTGAAAAAGTTACGTTTTTGCTAACCAGCCAGTTGTTTACTGTAAAACTGCTCACTCAAAAACTGGGGTTGGCAATGGCAGCATTTGCTCTGTCAGTCTTTGTTGCAGCACATGTACAAAGTCTCAATCTAAGCAGAATAAGAATTTCCGTAATCTCCTGAAGTCACAGTCTGTGTTCAGGACTAGAAACCTTGCTTCAGATTGAACAAATTAAGGTATTGGAAATCAAATGTCACACATATTGAGGAACTTTGGTGAAGAAGCTATCAAGGAGCAGCCAAAAAATGCTGTGCAATGAAATCCAAAGTGGCAGCTGCGTTTCTTGGGAATACATAAGTTGCTATGTTGTTTTGTTTAATTTTTTTTTTTTTTTAATTATTATGACTCCCAAAAGCAAGAGTTGCAGTTGTTTTTCACGTTTCCATGTCCAAGAGATGCTATTTAGAATAGCACTATGAATGTGAAGTGGACTTGTACATAGTGTCACTTCGACCAGATCTAATCTCTGACTTCTCTTCATGGAGGATATTCAGTGAATTGGCAGCTAATCAAAAATGTTATTTGTCTTTATCCTTTAAAAATTTCCTGTTTGCAGCTAGGTGAACAGCTCGTTCAGTTGGTTCCTACCAGTGGAGTAGAAGTAGTTGAGTTTGAAGATGAGGGTACCTATATCCGCTTCAGCCCCCTTCTGACTGCTGCAGGTAACAACACACACAGAAGAACACTACTGTCTGCCTTTTTAATATGAGCGCAAACTCACTGACTCCATAATAAACACAGTCGGTGCATTACCATTACCCCCAGAATAGATCGTGATGGAAAGACATGCAGAGATAAAGACAATGAGAGACTGAGAGAGGGATGAAAGACAGATATAGAGTGGATGATAGACAAACTAATTTATCTGTAGGATTTCAAGTGACAGTTAAAACATTAACAGGAAGCAGTGACCATGACCTTCACTCTTTCTCAGCCCTGGGGACTCAGCAGCAGGACATTGAACACATGGTGAAGAGGCTGATGGAGCTTGTGCCAGTGATGAGCTCAACAGTAAGCCTCCGACAAGACTTCAGAGAGGAGACCCACCGACATGCAGCCTCACTCAGATATGTGGAGAAGCTCAGCTGGCCTGGCCTCGGGGCTGTCCGGTAAGGCTTGATGGGTGAAGGCTCAAAGGAGCTCTTAATTTAATCATCACCATGTGATTAAGAGTCAGTTAGTGAATCAAAAGACACATAGTTACATCACAATAAACTGGAATATCATCAAAAACTTAAAAACAGAAACTGAAACTAGTATATTATGTAGCCTCATTAAACACAGATTGATATATTTCAACAATTTATTTCTTTAAATTTACATGATTTTAACCCAAATTCAGCATTTCAGAAAATTTTTGTATTATTTAGAGATGCACCGATTGCCATTTTCTGGGCCAATTTCGATTTTCTGATTTTTCATGGAATGCGACCTGCTGATTCTGATTTCATTTTTTCAAACTGCTTTATAGCAAACAAAAAGAATATCTTCTTTTTATTATCTTTTTTAATAGAACATTCTGCCAGATTTTCAATAATAAACTTTCAACACCTCAAAGGTGGAAAACAAGTACAAATCTTATTTCACATATTAATTCCTGAAATGGGAAATTCACACAAACACAAAAACTTTTCACATCCAATATCTGGCACAAAAACTAATTTCCACTCATATATTTGGATATATTTCTATGAAAAACTTTCACATTTAGATCTGTAAACGTAAGTCTTATGGAGCAACCCTTTTCTTCTTTTTACATTCAGTAACAAAAAACACAAAAATAATTTTCAGTCATACTTAACGGCAGCCATTCTATCATATGTGGCAGATGTGTATTTGTTGGGTATTTTTAACACCTCAAAGGTTAAAACAAAGAAAAAAAAAAGAAGACAGGTGCAACACTTGCAATAAAAGAATATACAACTAACAAATAAATAAAAATAAATATAGGGGGAAGTTAAATAAAAAAAGAATTAAAGAGTGTTATTATATTTCAGTGAACACACACTTGACTATTGCAATTGCTTGTGCATTAATGGCAAGTTTTTCTTTGGAAACAGAACATTTCTACTATGTCACCAGATAATCTGTTTCTTCTCTCATCTACCACATGTCCAGCCAAGCTAAATAAGTGTTTAGCTATCAACACTATCAACACTGTGCATGGCGCACAGAGGTAAGCACAGACAAGCTGAGCTAGAGTAGGGAAACAGTCTTTTTTTAGGGTTAGGGTTTCTCACCTCTGCCAATAGGCACTTCTCACAGGTAGCTCTGTACCTGTATAGACAAGGGGCTGGCCAGATGTTGTTCCACCTCAGTATTTTCCTTCAGGATTTCATCATGAAGTGAAAACAGTATGCTGCATGTTTTTTTGGCAGCAGGTGCTTCCTCTGGGTCAGGTTCAGAGAGTGAGCACGTTCTCAATTAACCCCTGCTGATTCGCACTTAGAGTGGCTGGTAGGTCATAGTCTGCAACGAATGCCCCTATTCCATTTTGTCATGACATTTTGTTGCAGGCATCCTTTGTTGACCGAGCACTGTTTGAATATCATACAGACACGAGGAGGCCAGTGGCCAAATGTCCAACAATTTTTCTCCCTGTTTTCACTGTGTCCATGATGCTGTGTTGGGACAGCAGACATTCGTTCACTGCCAGCTGCAGCGTGTGAGCCATGCAGGGCAAGCTTGGCAAGTTAGCATCTTTGATTGCTTTAATCATGTTCTTTGCATTGTCTCACAACACCACATGAACCCTCGTCTTGCTGATTCCCCAATACTGTAGCATTCTCTTGAAAGCAAAGGCCAGATTCGCGGCAGTGAGGGACCCTGTCATCTCTTAACATTGTAGCATGACGTGGTGAAGTTGGAAATCGTCATCCACCCACTGTGCAGTTAGGCTCAGCATCGACATCAGGCTTACATGAGACGTCCAATTGTCCGTGGTGAAACTACAAGTGATTTTGGGATTTGCATGTAAGATTCTGCAAATTAACCCTGACATGTTATCAAACATCTCCTTAGGCGTGACATCTGAGAAATACCGCTTGGTATTACATATCATGGGCTCAGGTGGTTAATAAGACTTCTGAAACCTATATTTTCAACCACAGATGATCATCCAGTTCAATGAACTCCATCATTTTCCTAGTTATGGCTTTACTCTTTTCATTGCTGATAAAAGCTACCAGAGAGTGCTGACTTGTGGATGGATCTGGCTCAGTGCTCATTTTGTCTTGGTGTTTAGTCCCACGGCCCTTCTTAGTATCTTCAAACTTTCTGAAATCAGCAAGGTGATGCTGTTTTAAGTGCCTGATCAGATTCGTTGTACCAAAAGTTTTTGTCTTGGTCCCTCCACGCGCTACTTTGCATTTGCAGGTGTTACAAATGGCAAACTTGTTGTCTTCTCCAGGCATGCTGAAGAACTTCCATATTGCTGACATCTTCGTTAACCTGTGCGAGTTCTAGGCTACATGTGCATGTGCATGCTGCTGGTGTTGCCATGGTGTTTATCATGTGGTACACTTTTGCATGAGTTACTGCAGCGTGGCATGGAGGCGATCAGTCTGCAGCACAGCAGAGGTGTTATGGAAGTCCAGGTTGCTCTGATAGCAGCCTCCAACTCTTCTCGTCCCTGGGTGTGATGTCTCACATCTTCCACTTCACAATACCCCACAGATTCAATAAGGTCAGAGAAATTTGCTGGCCAATCAAGCACAGGGATACCATTGTCCTTAAACCAGGAATTGGTACTTTTAACAGTATGGGGAGGTACCAAGTGCTGCTAGAAAATGAAATCAGCATCTCCATAAGATGGTTAGCAGAGGGAAGCAAGAAGCAGCTTTAAAACTTGATGGCTGCACTGACCTTGGACCTGATGAAAGACAGTGGACCAACACCAGCAAATAACATGGCTGCCCAAATGGCCGCTGATTGTGGAAACTTTACACTGGACCTCAACATCTTCGATTCTGTGCCTCTGCTGTCTTCCTCCAGACTCTGGGACCTTCATTTCCGGATGAAATGTAAAATGTACTTTCATCTGAAAAGAAGACTTTGACCACTGAACAATAGAAAGATGCCTCTGACGTTGTCATTGGTTCAAGAGTGTCTTGATGCAAGATATGCAACAGTTCTATTTGTCTTTTATGTCATGTGGACATGTGCTATGTAGAAAACACATCCTGTAACTATCTAAGAAATTGGATGATGTTTGTGTAAGGAGGTTGACCCCCTGTGTCCAGTGTGTGGCGCTATGAATCTGCTGACACATGGACTTGTTCAGAGTAAGAGTCTAAACAAGTTTGCAAAATTTTGGGCAAATAGAACAATGTATTGCTTTTGAGTGTCCACTCTCACTTTTCAGTGGCGCTAGAGAACATCCCTCAATCTGATTTCATGTCATGTCGTAATGTAGGATGTGGAGAATATTGTGAAAATCAGATTATGTTTATGTATCAGAGCAATATCCTGTGTTCAGCGGGTGGTGCTCTGCGTGTGATTCAGTATTGACATTCTGATCATGTGTGGATAATTTAGACCTGAATGGTCCAACAATGTATGTTGGATTTATGAGGACTTATTATTTTTATGGCAAAACCTATAGGAGATTTTTTTTTTTTCTAGCCACCACGCCAAGCCAAGCAGGTGAGACGTACAAATAAGCTCTTGATAGCTTTATTTATTCGTGGTCGTGATGATACAAAGTGAATATAAAGTCATTGGTGAAAAGTCATGGGTGAAAACTATAGGAGGATTTTGTATGAGGCATGTAAATCGCAAAAATCTGCCAGAAATCGAAATGTCCAATCAAAATGGCCGACATCTTGTTAGAGTGTGGGTATAGATCCATGAGACTTTTTTTGTCCAGCTCATGATATTTATGGCAAGGTCAGCTGACAGTCTTGCCTTGGCCTGGGACAAAATAATTTTAGATGGGCTCCCACCACTGATGACGGGAGGTGAGGGGCTGGGGGGGGGGGCTTAAGCCCCCCCAAGCAAAAATAAAAATACTGTAAGCAGCTGCAACCAGAATGCTCTGACAGCTCATCCGCAGACATCCCAAACCTCCCGGAAGAGCACAGAGTGGCTGTGTGCGCGTATGATTGATCACGCGCACATACTAGAGAGCCAGCGTGCGTGTCTATGTGTGACCGACAGTGAAAATTCATAAACCACCCCAATGAAAAATCCAGCCCCCCCTTGTTCCCCCAATTAAGAATTTCTGGTGCCATTACTGGCTCCCCGTGCCCTGCGCCACAATCTCTCTCTCTCTCTCTCTCTCTCTCTCTCTCTGTGCTGATTTAATCACAGTTCTATATGAAACAGTAGAGAGAAGAATATAATTTGGCTACATTCAAATATTTTCCATTCACAACACTTTATACATAACTTAGAACATCATTTGGACTTTTACGTACACACATACACTATTTTACAGCGGGTAAAATAAGTATGGAACACGTCACCATTTTTCTCAGTAAATATATTTCTAAAGGTGCTACTGACAGGAAATTTTCACCAGATGTCAGTAACAACCTATGCAACCCACACATGCAAGGGAATCAAACCATAGATGTTCATAAATTATGTGTGATATAATGGAATGATACAGGTAAAAAGTATTGAACACATGAAGAAATGGAGGTGCAAAAAGGCAATCCTGTCCCTTGTCACTGCAAGTGTTCAGTACTTATTTTACCCACTGTACATTATCTCCTCTTCGTCTCCACTCCTCTTCCTCTACTCTTCCTTTTCTCTCCCTCCCCCCTTCTTCTCTCCTTCTTATCCTCTTCCTCTCCTCTGCTTCTACTCTTCCCCTGCTCCTCTTCTCCTCTTCATCCCCTCTCCTCTCCATCAGCAGCCTCTCTCTGCAGCTGGAGCCCTCTCCTCTTTTTCTCTTCCTTTTTGATGGAGCTACCAAACTCAGCTTTTTCTGTCAAAGATAACATTTTGTGTCAGGCTTTTATACAGGCTTGGCTAATGGATGTTAACATTAGAGCTGGGCAGTTTGTTTATGTTGCAAGGTTAACTGCACTGTTTTTACCTCTACATTTCTCATCCCAGCTTCACTGTCATCACCTTTTCTTAAATATTTGTTTAGCAAATTTCTTAACCCTTTATTTACTTCTCTTTTCTTTTTTTTTCTGGGCACCAGACTTGTGCTGACTGGACAAACATCAGACAACAGAAAACAGACAGGCATAGCAAAAGTAACCAAGGAGGGCAGAGCTTAGCGAAGGATCCACCAATCCTTCGCTAAGCTCTGCAAACCATTTGTTGGGAGGGGGGTGTTTGACATTAGTTTGAAGAAAACTAATTAGAAGCTTCTGTAACTCAAATATTACATAATCTTTTCCACAAATAGGCTTATTTTGAAAAATTATTCCGTAATTTCACGAGTGCCCAGTTCTGAGCCTCCCTCTACCCTAGGCCCGGGACAGCAGGCTCGTTAGTCCCCCCCTCCCCAGTGGGCCTATGTATGTGTATGAATTTTCATTCATGTATGTCGATCGTGAGCAAGGTTCTTAACAAAAGGTTTAACCTTGGAGCCATTTCTTTACATGCAAAAAAAAATTTATAATAATCTCTAGTGATCCAATAGGGTTTTTGCACTGTCAAATGCTCAACCCTGATAGACACTTGAAATATATGTCTGTGTGTAATGAATCTATATAAGATTTGAGTTTAACTTTTTGAATTAAATGTGTGAGTGTGTAAATTAAGATGATGTTGCATGATAGGGGTGTGATAGATGTGCTGATGTTCAGGTATCAGCCTCAGGAAGCTGAAGGACTGCATGAGAGCAGGAGAAAGCAGGAGCTGGAAAAACTTAACGCTGAGCTGCTGAAGAAACTGCAAGATCTTGACAGTGACATCATGTTCTCCTCTGGTTCGTGCTGTTTCACATCTGAGAGGCCTTTCAACTGTGTCGCCTCTGTTCCTTAACCTCATCTGTCTTCTCTTCCCAGGCCCCGAATTTGAGACAGAGGACGACTGTATCTTCATTGGCATGGTGACTGAGGATGTCGATGTTTCAGAGCTAGTGGAAACAATAGCCACCCTTGGGAAGGAAATAGAGGAGAGTGGAAGGGTAACAATTATATTAGTTTTATTTCGCTCTCAAAATGGATGGTGTAGTATTGTACTGGTGGTAAAAAAAAAAGGGTCTTGATACTGTCACAGACACGCAATGGTATTCCAGATGACTAGTGTAGTTCTTTCCTCTGCAATGAAGCAGAATGGAGTAGAGCCAAGTAAAAAGGCAAGGCAAGTCAAGTTTGTTTATGGAGCACAATTCGTACCCAGGGTAATTCAAAGTGCTTTACAGATACAGAAGAAAAAATTACAAGAAAGTAGATAGAATCATTACATAAATCATAAAAAAGTAACAATTGAATGAATTAAAAGCTAAAAAAGCACAGATAAAATAAGTTGTCATATGTACACCTAAATAGAACTGTTTTCAGCCTGGATTTAAATGTTGTCAGAGTTGAGGCCTGTCTCACGTCTTCTGAAAGACTGGTCCAGACTTTAGCAGCATAAAACTGGAACGCAGCCTCACCATGTTTAGTCCTGACTCTGGGTACCACCAGGAGACCATTCACCAAGGTTCTCAGGGCCTGAGATGGTTCATATGGCTCTATATGTCAGAGATGTACTTTGGTACTAGACCATGAAGAGACCTGTCCACAAGCAGAGCTGTTTTAAAGTCTATTCTGTGAGTGACAGGAAGCCAGTGCAGAGACCTGAGCACTGGACTAATATGGTCATATTTCCTGGTTCTAGTCATCTTGACTAGTTGGGCAAGTTGTGGTAACAGACTGCTCAGCACAGACTTTAGAAATATAGTGGGTAACTCATCAAGGCAGCACATTGATGGACTGCAGATGATCTCTTCGACTGTTTTGTCAGTGACAAGTGTGAAGTGTATCAGTTCTAAGTGTGTAGTTCGATGCAGGGTAGTTTTTTAATTCCTTGAACTTTGTCGTTAAAGAATGTTGCAAACTCATTACACTTAGATGTAGATATTAGGTCTAAGGGCAGTGAAGCTGGAGGGTTTGTTAATCTCTTTACTGTCACAAACAGGACATGAGTTGTTACTGCAGTTTGTGATGATTTGTGATGATTCTCCCTTGTTCTACGCAAGGTCTGATTGAACACACATAGCTTTTCTTTGTAAATCTCATAAGGAATCTGAAGCTTTGACTTGCGCCATTTCTGTTCAGCTCTCTAGCATTTCTTTTTTTGTGCCCTGACTGAGTCTTCTTTACTCCATGGCATCTTTTGCCGACTTTTAACCATTCTAGCCTTGACAGAAGCTATGGTATCCAACACATTTAAAACACTTGCTGGAAAAGAGTTCAACAGGTCATCAACATTAAAATGTGGGGTATTTTCAAACTTAATCAATTCCATAAACTTGTGTCCCTGCGCTGTTGTTTATGAGTCTTCCTTGAACAACTGTAAACCCAGCTACCAGTTTGGGTGTAACAGACAAGTCGAAGAAGACACAAAAATTATCAGCTAAGCAACGTCAACAACGCTCACATTTAAGATAGTAACACCCTTGGTAATGAGCACATCCAGAGTGTGCCCTCTGCTGTGGGTGGGCTCAGTCACATGCTGAGTTAGCCCAAACATTTCAAGGACCGCAGTGAGTTCTTTAGCACGCCTGTCATTGGCTACATCCACATGCACATTCAAGTCACCTATAATGACCGACAGTCCAAATCAGTGCACACAACTGAGAGTAGTTCAGTAAAATCGCCAATAAAAATATTCTGTGGTGGTTTGTAGAGGGTGATATAAAGTATTGAAGATAGTTTTAGTTCCATTTTGAATGTTACATAATCAAACGATGAGGAAAAAAAAAAAAAAAACCCAAATGACTATTTGTGGCTAAATGTTGTCTCTGAATATGGCACAAACAGCCCCACCCATCTGGTTTTGTCATGTTTCAGACACAAAATTGAAGTGAGGTGGACTAGACTCAATTAGTACTGCATTAGCTGTGTTTTAGTCGAGCCATGGCTCAGATAAAAGAAATAAAACTATTAATTAAGAAAGATTTGTTATTTAAAGATCTGACATTGAGTACTGCGTGTTTAAGATTAGCTGGAGTAGAACTGGATGATGTGTTCCTCCAGGGGATATGGATTAGATTTCTCTGATAGGACAGTCTAACTGTCCCTCTCTTATCTAATCTCTGTGGTTTGACAGTAGTTATTATTTTAGAGGAGAACTCTCCCTCCCCGGACCTCTGGTAATATGAGGCTTAGCAACGCAGAGGCCTTGGCATCCTAGATAACAGCATCGACGCTGTTGGAGATAACAGCTGTGGGCACCAGTGGTGTGGGCTGAGCTGGGGGGGCCTTGGCTGATGGAGAAAGCTGAGGAGGGAGAGAGGCGCGATTCTTTTTTGTAGATCAAATCCTTGATCTTGTCATGTCTGGAGTGAGCGGAACCATTTTGATCCCAGATTTCACGAAGCTTTCAAGGTCATCAGGAAATCTCATGGGTGACGGTGGAGACGAGAACGATAGTGAAGCTTCTCTGGAGGGTGTAGATGCTGCAGGTGGGTCCCAGACCTGTGGTGCAGATGATGGAGGAGCTGCTGCATCTGAGTCCTGTGTTGGGGTTGCTGTAGGTGCCACTGTCTTTGCTGTGGCCAAATTCTTTTCTGGGTTCTTGGTTGGCGAGGCAGGAACCCTGCTCTCGTGCCTCTCTTCTCTGTGTGGCAGTGCAGGATCTGGTTCAGGCCTATTCTGATGCCTCAGAGCATGGAAGAGGTTACCCATCAGTCGTCTCGATCCACATCTGTTCAGGTGTGGGCCTTTTTCATTAAACAGAGCCTTTCTTTGCCAGAAAGAATTAAAGTTCTTGACGAAATGCAGTCCTCACAGACTTTGGACAGCCATGTGTTCACTTCAAGCAGCTGGCTAACCCTAACCCGCTAATGAACATGGGTATTGCCACTTTATCAAGACTATCAAACAGTTGATCAAATTCTTCTTTTAAGATTTCAGACTGTTTTTTTTCTGATGTCCACTGCACCCATGTGGATTATCAGCTTTTTCAGTCCTTGGTGCTTTGCCAGTTCTTCAGGGAGTTGTTCTGTGATATCAGCGACAGTGGCACTAGGATAGCAGCAAGTAACCATCCTGTTCATGTTTATTTTAGATATGGCTCCGTCTCATCATCGTCATATTTGCGCTGACAGTGGTAAAAATCTGTTTAACTTTATTCCGGGTGAGGTTACAAATCCTCCATTGGTCCCAGCATTTTCAGCACCAAGTCCATTATAAGTGTCTTTACAGAGTCGTGGAAAATACACAGTATCATTTACTTATCATTGTCGTTGAAAGTAGCAGTTTTTTCACCCCTCCCTTTGAAAATAAATGTGGACTTCTTACCACTCGATTCCACTGGAAGTGTTTCATGAAGTCCTTTTTCAGTTTCTAAGGCAAAAATCCTTCCTTGTACAGCAAGAATTTCTTGATATATCCAACAATTTTCGCAAGGAGACTTTGTTTGGATTTGGACTTTGTTTGTTGAAAATTATTCAAAAAATCTTGGTTGACTTAAAAGAAAAAGAATAAAATCATATCCAAAACTTTCGAAGCGAATAAAGCAGCATGCACCAAGGAGCAGGCAGAAACACATCCACACCATGTCAGAAGCAGATTGCAGCATTATGATAACATTTTATAAACTGCAGTTATTATTTTACTTCATATTATTTAGCCTTAAAATAAGCCAAATGCATGGTGGTATGACATGGTTCAATGTCATTCCCTTTAATAAATTGCTAACAGCACTTTTTTACCCTTTTCATTTTAGTACTGCATTTACTGCAGTTTAATAACTGCAGTAAATACCATAACGTGCACCTGATACCAAGGTATTATTGTCTGCCTTTGCCTTAGTCCTACTAAAGCTAAGTGTCCCCTGTCGTCTGTCATCTGTCGTCTGATGCATAATAAAGCAAAAGAAATAAATGTGCTATGACCATATCCTGCTAATCTGACTAGTTGGTGTGCCTCTGCCTTTGCCCATGAAGGACAGCTCTTTTGAATATCAGCTGAGGCAAACAATACATGTTAGATTTTAGTCTGAACCACATCAGACGTTAAGGATTGAAAAATGTCCTTTAACAATGCAAAATAGTTGTTATTCCTTTCTGCGCAGCTGTTGGAGAACATGACAGAGGTGGTAAGGAAAGGAATCATGGAAGCAGAGCTGCAACTACAAAGGGCCAATGAGGAAAAACTCATGGAAGAGGTTTGTGTCCATCTCTGTCTCTAAGAAAAACAGCAAAACAGTGACCACACACTGACGCACTATGCATTTATCAATTCAATGCAATTTTTCTGTCATTACACCTTCTTCAGGCATACAACAATGCAAACAGGCCTTAATATGTAGAGGAAAAACCACTCAATCTGGCAACTGATACCTGCCACACTAACAAATAGGCCTACGTCGTCAAAAAAAAAAAAAAAAACCCAGCATATTTTGAGGGCTGTCGCTGCACATTTGACATAATAGCTCACAGCAATCGAACATATTGAACTTGAATTATAAACTATGATCTGAACAAGTTCATTTTAAATTTTGAAAACTGAACTATTAGCTAGATCATTTAGAAAGTGAACTTTTCCAACACTGGCTGACTGCACTGCAACGTCCCATCACTCCTTTTCATGGCTGCCTGCGCTGTCGCTTCCCTCTCTCTTAATCATTGGGGGGAGCTGGCTGCAGAACGACTCAACCATCACGATCAGTTTTTAATATTTTATCAGGAAATAACTCCAGTGTTCTAGTGTGATTTTTTTTTTTTTTTTTTTTTTTGGGGGGGGGACAATTAGGGCACGATTTGGGATTCGGGACAACTGCTTTAATTTCTGGACATCTGGTCACCCTACTATGAGTGGATGATCCTCATTGTATTTAAACTTGTATTTTAAACATGTTTGATCAACTTGCTTCATGCATTCACATTGTGGTCTGTGTGGGTGTGTGAGGGTCTATATGTACCTGTAGAAATCTAATACATTGGAATTTTTGACTCTGCAGGGGATGCTGCGACAGCTTCCTCTCGTTGGCTCTGTTTTGAACTGGTTCTCTCCGGTTCAGAGCTCCATAAAGGGAACAACATTTAACCTGGCTGCAGGTACTGTGAAGTTCTGGTATATCTGGACAGAAAAAATTATTATGAATAAAAATTATAGTTGCTTGCATTTTCATTAAAATAGAAATTACACTTTTGTGTATGTGAAGTCTTCTCCTCTCCCATTTTTACACGCACTGTGTAGTGCATTTTTGTATTGTAGCAGATTAGCTCCTGGTGGCCCTGGAGCTGATTACACTGTAACTTTAGAAACCACTTGCAAACGGACAAAACAGAACTCAGAAAACACCTTCATCAACCGCAAACACACATAACACACACACACACATAACACAACCCAGTACAGAAACATCACACAAGTAGCACAAAAAGCACAAATGCTGACAGGGGACACAAAAAAAGTGATGCCTTGGCAGGACATGTGGTCTTCAATGCTTTGTGACTTTGAACTTAGAAACTCAGAAAGTGTAACCCATTCCAATTTCCAAATATAAGACAAGCCACAGTTTGCATTTCCCATTTTAACATTATACAATGTACATATTTTTGTATTTTTTTATCCACAAAATCTCAAACTGTGGAGCTAATTTTCAGTACACATCTAAAATATGCATATGCTGTAGAAGGTATCACACACAACACATTAATTATATTTTTGAAGCTCCTCAAAGGGCTCTAACCATAGCAGCGTATCCATAATGCTCATTACTTCCAATAAAAATAAATAAACAAATGAAGTATGGATGTTGACAGGTTCCCTGGACTCCACAGAGGTGATATACTCCACCAAAGCCCAGGCGAGCAGACTGTCACTGCAAGACACACCCACGTCCTCATCAAAGAGATTGCAAGGTATGATTATCCATTGCTGTTGCGCACCTCTGTAATTTCAAATAAAAGCTACAAATCCCAAATAATAGCACATTGTGATGTCACGAGAGGCTGTGTAGTGGAAGGGAGCTACAACCCCCTCTGGTGGCTGCAGCTGCTAACTGCTATGTCCCCATCTCGTGGTGGGGAACGGGAACCCTCACCTCAACACACCTGAGGGAGATCATGGACTGATTGCTAGGTAGGGATTAGAAGAGACTGAGTGTGTGTGCTGGGGAAATGACAGGAGGCTTGCTCAGCTCCAGTGTGTTTGACCGACACACCTGGCCTGGAGTACAAGTACAGTGAGGATCAGCCATGTTGCTTGGATATGGAACTGTGATCTGACAGTCAGGCCTGTATAGCAGTGTGTCAACCTTTCATGACATCACATGTACTTTGGTAGGGCTGATTCCCTAAAGAGGAAACACAACCAAAATAGTTAAAGGCATTTGCAGGCAATTGTTGACTGCGACTGCCATTCACTCTCTGACACTGACTAATTGAGTATGTCTTAGCCTCTGCCACTCAGATCCACTGACTGTGTTGATTGCTATGTATTGGCTATGAAGTGTGCAGTCTGTTGGTTGGTTGTTCTTGTGGCAGGGAAATATCGCTGAAGACTCTGCAACATTTTGTTAAGAGTGGACTAGTTTTGATGTGCTTCTAAAGGTTTGTTAATTTGTCCAAGCAGTCACAGATATATCCTGTTTGCAAGAATCTGTCTGTCCCTCTGTAAGTTACCTAGTTCATGTTAGGATGGGTTCTCTCTGAGCTTCTTCTGTCTTTGTTAGAACTTGACACACAGAATTCTGGGTATGTATTATGGAAATGATGTAACACGTTCACTTACTGTACTTATGATTGCCCACAGGTCAGAGGTTATTCCGGCACTCAGGGGCAAGCACCATCTCCTTTACTGAGATCAGCTCTATCGGACAAGCTGATGAGATAACTGGGAAGGAGAGTACTCCTGTGCACAGCAGCATCCATCCTGCTACCACTCCACCTTCACCAAAAGAGGACATGCACAGTGGAAGGGATGTTTCACTACAAAAAATCCCAGAGTGTGCTGAGATGGTAGGAAGTCAGGAAGCCTCTGAGGGCCAAGAGATCAAACACGGTGAAAGATAGGACAAGTCTCTGTGCAGGTGTCTTCGTACAGGCCTCTAATGGTACCAGTGTAACAGACATTTTAAAAAGGGATTACATTGCGAATATAACTCTTCTGGTTTTGAGGAAGAACCACCAATGGATCTAGATTGGGATGTGTGTTTTTGTCAGTTCTAGGGCAGTTGTGCTCTCGGAGGAAAATCACCTACCATTTTACTAGACTGTATAGCAAAAGATTAGCCATATTACAGTTTTTTGTTTTTTTTAAGAAACATAATTTAATACTCAATTAAGCAGTCAACAGGAAGTGAAGTAGCGCAAGCATTTACAATTGAAATTTTCAGAGTCCTCACCATAAATAATGTAAATGCAATATATCAGTCCTGCCTTATCACTGAATCATATTTTATGATGAAATAATTTTATATAGGAACAGTGTTTAATTTGAAATGGTTACTACTAACAGCATTCGCCTGCTTCAAGCTTCACTCCATTCATGTGTGCACTGCCTACAACAACATCATAATGGAGTATTAGTCACTTCTGTAGAAAGAAAAAAAGTTTAGTTTAGAAAAAAAAAAAGATAGTCCAAATATATTTTGAGGTAGGATGAGTATGATGATGAGGTCACAACTGAACAAAGAAATTCACAAAATTAAAGAAAAAAGCTGTCGCTTCCCATACAAACATCACAACATTGACATTGAAGATGCAACATAAAAATGTCCTTTTACAGTAATTGGTCATACCATTCACACCTTTTAACAAATTACATTTTCCAAAGAGTCATTATGAGATAAAGTTATTCTACAAAAAAAAATTATGATTTATATAGGCTAGTAGTAACAGTAATTTCACTAGGAAAGAAGACATTACAGGAATAAGTTATATTTGTATAAAAACTGTTTTGATCTACAAGGTGAAGTCACAATTTGACACAAATGCAATTTTACAAGGTCTTTTACAGACATGGTAAAAGATGAAAATGTTATTTTATAAGAAAACATACATAATAATCTAGTATGGTGTTAAAATCCTCAGATTCTCCACAATCCTTTTTTTGTGGGTTTCGGTACCCTACTGTTCACTGTCAATCCTGTATGAAAATATAGCTCAATACATTACTAACTATTCTCAAAATCATAGATTTTATTCTAAGATTGCATTATTTCCAAGTTATAAAAACTATTTCTTCTGAAAGTATGGATATTTTTCAGCTCTTTTCTGGGATTATGAGTTGTGAGTTCTCAGTGGGGCTTGTCATGTTACTGTGTGTGGAATTTTTCTTTTCTTTACCAAAAACATCTTGCCAGCCCTCAGTAAAACTACAATTTGTCCTTGACCATCCTCTGAAGACTTTTAAGTGCCATATTTTAAGGGGAAGCTGGGCCTTGATGAGCATAAAATGACAAATGACCATTTTAATTGAAATTGTGACATACATTGCAATGTCTGCCAAAATAATTGCAATATGATTTATCTTTTCACCCTTAGTTCTGCCGCAATGTTAGCCCTGTGTCACTGTGGCTGAATATAGTCCTGGAAGCATCAGCTATAGCAGGAACTCCCTCACACAATTGGTTTTGAGGACTGTGGTGTTTATTCATGTCTATCTGTTTGGTATGTCTGGGGGGGCCAAGACCACGACAGTGTCACAACCTGCAAGATATAGTTACAAAACTTACCAGTTTGGTGCTTGAAATAAAAATGAAAGCTGAGGTTAAAAGTGTTTGTGCTCCAACAAATGAATAACTAATGGAGCTATAACTACTGTACCATACAGAGTACTGGGTCAGAAAATCACCATATGTGGGCTCCAGGCCTGCTGTGTTACCGTCACTGGATACTATCTAGTTTATTTTAATTGTTTGTTGCACTGTGTTAAACAATTCAATTGAATGTATGAGGCTTTAAATTTCAGCACTTGACACTATCACCCTCACTTTTGCTCTTTGCTCTAGTTTGAAATGTAATCTCAGGATTATCCTAAGCATGTTGTCTGTAATTTATTAACTATACTTCATTTACTTTTAGGGTGTGTGTCACTGTGGGATGTGGGATAAATGACAAAAGTCATTTATAATCAAAATGTGGTTTTCAACTCAGATGGTGTCTGTGATCTCACCCTGCTACGTGTTAACTACAGACCAATTTGAGTTTAGGAAACCAAATGCAGTCTACCTTAAAAGATTAAAGCTCTCACATGTTTAATGTGGCTACCAACCAACTAATAGGAAAACACAGTCTGATATGACATTCCTACTGCCTGTAGATGTGCCCTCTGTATTGATAATGTAATTGATCACCTCACAATTTAACATCGAACAAACTGATAAGATCATTGGACTGGGAACCTCTCCAGGGTGTACCCCGCCTTTCCAATGGGAGCTAGGATTGGCTCCAGCACCCAGAAAAAGATAAGCAGCAGAAGATGAATGAATGAATTAGTTAAAGTAGTTTCTTTGTTCAGAGTTGTAACTTGTATTACTGGAACTTGTAATATGTGATGATATTTAAAGAAAGATTTAAACATAAGTGGTAGGTCATTCCAAAGCTTGACTTTTTCTTGCCACACACAGAAGTCATCAGTTGATTGACAACTCCTGTGTTTTAAAATTTAGATTATGTTTTCATCAATTGGGCCTCTTGATTTTTAACTGAGCCATACAACAGCTATTTCTGTTTAAAGGTGGATCTTATGGACATATTTTGACACAGATCAAACGCCCCCGCGGTTGCTTCTCAATTGTAGTAAAGATTTTTGTTCCCATCAGTCACTAACACCCAAACTCATCATAAAATAAGGACCAATTTACCTGAATCAATACTGACGATGAGACAGTCATGGGGAGCATACAACACACATTTTTCTATAGAATAGTTTTTGGAACTGAAGAGGGCAAAATCAGGACAGTTGGGGTGGTAAAATATGGGTTTTGCTCTCATGTATATAAAATACAGCATTAAAAACAATAGGAATGTCGAAGAATGGAAGCCTAAACCCAGATTTGGCTGCAGTGGTCCTTTAGAAGGTTAGGGCGAAGAGTATACTGTGGAAATATTTACTGTAAAGAGTTATACAATGGTTTAATAAGGGATTAACAAGGGAATGAAAATTACAAAAAGATGTATTTTAGCTTTATTGCACTTTTTCTGTAGATAATTACTAATGTTCTTTAGGTAATTTCTTAAATGGTATCAATTAATCAGATACATTTTATTGTGATTATTATGGAAAGCTGAATCAATAGCTATGTATGACGAAGAAATTTTGGTTTGATATTTAATCAAATTGGCTGTATTTCATCAGCGGAATCCTTCTCTTGAATATTTTCTACTATTAATTTACAGCAAAGAAACATGATTACATGTTTTGAGTAAGTTGTATCTCTCTACATATTAAATTCTACGTTTTATAGTCTTAGGAGGCTTTGTCTTTCTTTCGTTGTTTTGACTCTGAAAGAACCTCACAAGCTGAATTTTGTCATCCTCTTTGCACTCGTGAGCTGGTCAATCAATGCTACTAATGTGAATAGTTCACTTAGCATTTATCTTATCAGGTATTATGCAGATAATGTAGTGGGAAGAGCGTGCATCCCAAAAACAGGAAGCCACAAGGTCCTTGTTGGCATTGGTTCAATTCCAGCCAGTATCATTTGTCCCATGCCATTCCCCACACTTTCTGCCCCATTTCCTGTCACTCTTCAAACTGTCCTATCACATAAAGCCAGGAAAAGAAACTTTAAAAACTATGTCGGAAATTGATAAAAAATTGTATATATAATGACCAAGTGAGATAATTACATCATAGTGTATCCTTCATTTCAGACCTTTTAACACATTTTTACAAATAACATTGTAATTCTGTAGCACACTTTTTTCAAGATAGAAACAGAACCAAATGGGGTTTTTTAGTAGCCTGAGGCAGTGGTGGTGGAATGAAACTGCTGGACTCCAATGAAATGTACATAGCCTCTTGGCCTTCCTCCATTTGTGCAGTCAGGTGCAGGCCTGTAAAACTAAGAGGACAAAACTTCTCATAAGTGTACCTGAGCCACAATACAAAAACAATTATGCTTAATACCACCGGTTTGGGCTGAAGTCACATGATTATAATTACTGATATAATTCACTACAACTCAGGAATTCACTTAGAATCACTCACTCACTCATCTTCATCCGCTTTTATCTGTAACCAGGTCGAAGGGCTGCTGGAGCCAAACCCAGCTCACATTGGGCCAGGGCACACCCTGGACAGGTTGCCTGTTCGTTGCAGGGCCAACACACAAGGACAAACAGAGACAAACAACCACTCATGCTTGCATTCACACCTAAGGTCAATTTATAGTCTCCAGTTAACCTATACATGCATGTCTTTGAACGGTGGGAGGAAACCCATGTAGACACGGGGAGAAAATGCAAACTCTGCACAGAAAGGCCCCAGGCTGGGAACCAAACCCACGACCTTCTTATTGTGGGGCGACAGCGCAAATCACTATGCTGCCTTGCTGCCTCACTTGGAATCAACCTCTTGAATTTCCATACCAAATCCAATGATGATAATGGGTTATCCCATAGACCAGCTGTTAATTTTCCTGCAAGCAAGTTAACTTTTAATCTGTCTGAGAGCAACCAGGAAAAGGTATATTTGCCAGTGCAATGTGCAATTAAGACACGATAAATGATGGTGATCATGTTATAGTTCACAAAGACCTGTCATTATTTTCTTTCAGAACGAAAGTGAACTGGAAAGTTTTATAGGCAAGACCAGAGAGTTACGTGGCCCACAAAACTATTAACTCGTTTTCATTCTACCAATACTTATATTCCAGTAAGCGTTACAGGTATAGTCAAATGCAACAAATCCAAGCTGTGTCTTTTGTTTCTGTCCAGCCAACTGTTTATGCACAGGTTGCATTAAATTGTACTTGTTCTCATTTAAGCATAGCTTTTATGGGATATGGACTAACTATGATCATATTACATAACTTCATTTACAGCAAATGTAAAAGCTGAGCAAGTCACGTCCTTTTAATGTGACATTCATACTTTCAGGCCTTTCTTTTCGTGAATAGGCTACACTCTAGTGTAGCACCTGAGGGTATCTTCAAAGCCACAAAATATTTCAAGATGAGGCACATCATGTACACAAGACCAAGTATTTAATTTGATTTAATCCTGCCTTAATAGCTCTTTGAAGTACTTTTTATTGTGTATTATATACCTTCCATTTATATATGATTTTCTTTATTTAAATATAAAATATTTGACCCCTGTATTCGTCCAAGGAACAGAGCTAGTGATAACACTTATAATTGCTACAATTAGTAAAACAAAATAAAGCAAAACAAATCAAACTGTTTTCAACAAATGCTCATAAAGTCTGCAAAAAAAGAAGAAAGAGATGTCACAAAATGCTGTACATAAATACAATGCACATACATAAAATGTGAATAATAAGTACGTGGAATAGCTGTATCGGATGTATAAATAAGCATACTAAGTCTTTTTCCATTTGCTACAAAACCTGAGACGAAACTGCGGTTCCTGAAAAGGTCAATAAAGCACTGACGTAAAGTAGCTACCACGAGCTTTCGGGAAATGTCGTTTTCCTCCTCCAAAACGTTAGTAAAGTTAATATTTTACGCTCTTTAGTAAGACTACGAATCCCATAGGCTACCGCGGTGAGCACGTCGACCGAAGGGACGTATAAGCTCACGCGGACTGTATCGGGGAGTGCTGAGTCGAATATCCTCTTTGGCGTCCGTGGCTATAGAAGCCGGCGGCTTAATTTCATCTGAGTCGGAGACATCACACTCAGAGTTGAGGCACTTTGATTCTCCTGACGGGTGATCTTAACGACGGGTTGGACGGACACCTACGTGAACAAAGAACTGCGTAACTCAAATATCACACAAGTGGAAATCCACGACCAACGATGGACCCGAGAGACACTGCCCCTGATTCCTGGGAACAAGAGGACGATGTGGAGGCCACAATTGACGGAAAACTTGAGGCAGCATTCACAACTCTCAACGTCAATGCTAAACCGTTTGTGCCCAATGTAAACGCAGCCGAATTCGTTCCCTCTTTCGCCATGAAAACACTCTCGGAAAATACCGCTGGTAAGTTCAGTCACGTTGAGCAGCTGCGTTAGCTAGCGGTTAGCTAGCCGCTAACATGAGCTTGGACTGGGTAGTAGTAGTGGTTAAGCTAGTAGCTACTCTACAGACACGCGTTTCTTGAAGCGCGACAAACTAGCAAACTTGATGTAGCAGTAATGTGCAACACAGTTCGTCTGGGGCCGCATAACGCTAATCACAGCCGGCACATACCATCCCTGTTATTAAGTGCTGTTGCGTAGCGTGTTGAACACTGGTATTACTGTGAAAAGTGATCAACCTCAACCGGCATGGGTTCGTGTTAACCAGCCGGTAGTAGCCACTTAGCATGACACAACTGAGCGCCGAGTTCCCTTGTCGCTCGAAGTTCCAGTGACGACTTAAACGTGATTTAAAATCCGAACAGTCCACGGAGCCACGGCAAAACATGCAAATGCATTTGCCTTTTGCGAGCATAGTGAAGCTTAGATCGCGTGTAGAAAGAAATTAGGCGGAACAGGAGTGTTTCTCGTGACGTGGATGGTCTGACGTACTGCTGGTCCAGAGTGGAGTGAAATGTGTCCACGTGAAGGCGGAGTACTGACCTGTACCGGGTGAGATGCAGTATTAACGCGGCAGTAACCTCGAAAAGACGATATCGTTTTCCATTGGCCCTATCTGTATCCACTCAACTGAAACGAATTGTCAAACACAGTGATATTCATGGCAAGGCAAATTCTATTGTATAGCACAATTCATAAGTACTTAACATACATTAAAATTATAAATAGGGTTAGGGTTTTCAGAAAGAACGTAAAAAGAAATTATGCTGTTATGAATTGCAATAATAGCAATTAGAATGATTAAAAGCATTAAAATTATTTATTGAATCTAAGTAAAAGCTGCAGCGAATAATACAATTAAGTTTGTGCAGACCTCAGGTGTGTAGGGAGGTTGTTCCACTGGTGAGAAGCATAATACCTGAAAACTGCTTCACTTAGTTTGTTTATGATTCTGGGAACACACAGTAGACCTGTCCCTGATGACCTGAGGGGTCTGAATACTTAATATGTGGTTAAGTCTCCAATATATTTTGGGCCTAGACCATTTAGTACTTTGTAGACCAACAGTAAGATTTTAAAGTCTATCCTCTGACTCACAGTAAGCCAGTGTTGTTATCTGAGGAATCAAATCATATTTATTTGTATAGTGACACATCATTACAAAGTTACTTACACATAGAGCAGGTCTAGACCAAACTCTTTACAATATTATTTAAAGAGACCCAACAGATCCCCCAGTGAGCAAGCACTTGGTGACAGTGGCAAGGAAGTGGTGTAATATGGTCCGTTTTCCTGGTGTTTGTAAGGACTCTTGCAGCGGCATTGTGGATCAGCTGTAGTTGTCTAATTGTTTTTTGTTTTTGTTTTTTTTGTTTCTTTGTTTGTTTGTTTAGGCCAGTAAAGGGTTAGGGTTATTTGGCTTTATCTGTTGTCAGTGACATGGAGTTAAGGTGAGTGCTGATCTTTGACCTTTAAGTTTTGGGGCCAAAATCAATCACTTCTGTCTTATCTGCATTAACCTGAAGAAAATTCTGGCACATTCACTCATTGATTTGTTGAATACACTTACTCCATGAAAGTAAGGGATCGTAATGATGTGATGACACCAAAATATAAAGTTGTGTGTCATCTGCATACATAAATAAGAAACATCTGAGCTAGGAGCAACATATAGATATTGAAAAGAAGTGGTCAGAGAATGGAACATTGCAGTACTCCACAGATAATCTTTTTTTCTTTCAGACACATGCTCACCAATTGACACAAAGTAGTCTCTATCTTGCAAATAGGATTTGAACCAGTGTAGTACACTGCCAGTAAATTCCACCCACTTTTCCAGTCTGTCAAGCAGAAAGTCATGATCAACCATATCAAAGGCAGCACTAAGATCTAATAATACCATGACTGAAGTTTTGGAGGCATCATTATTCAGATGTATATAATTTAAGATTTTGATAAGTACAGTTTCAGTGCTGTGATGTGGATGAAATTCAGACTAAAATGCATTAAAAAGATTATTCTGCATCATGAAAGCATGAGTTTGTTGGGAAAAAAAATCCTTTCAGTAATTTTTCCAAGAAAGGGAGAATATGATATTGACTCGTAGTTACTTATTACTGAAGCTTCCAGATTAGTCTTTTTTGGGAGACATTTTATCACTGCAGGTTTCAGGGCTTGGGGAAACGGACCGGACTGAAGAGTTATTTATAATCTGCAACACATCTGGAACTATGCAATTTAAAAAATAAATAAATAAATAAATAAATAAAATGGTGGAATATCACGGCAGCATGCCAGTGTTCTTATCTACAGTTCTCTCCATAAATAAGAACTCTGGTCAGTACTACCAAATTTATGTCTTGCTCAAGAGTATAGAGGTGCTTGGCATGACAAACTGTTGGGAAGACCAGTGCATGTGATATACTCTGTGATTTATGTGTGAAGTAAATTCATCCCCATCACCACCGTAAACGGATCAGTCTGCAGCAACAAGAACAGGTTTGACTAATGCAAGCATTAACTCAATCTTTTTTTTTTTATATTTATTTTATTTTATTTTTTCAGTTGCTGTTGAAAAAATATCCACCATGGAAGTGACAGAAAGTACTGGTATGTACGGAGTCTATGTTGAATCTGGATTCCTTCTATGCCCTTTGCCACATTCATGTTGTTACGGCAGGCAGGATTAGCAAAGCCTGTGAAGACTCTTACACTATAAGTAACTAATGCACAATCAAGTTACAGCCTGCCCCCCCCAGCATAGGTTAACTGAACTGTGAGTTTCATTATACTTAAGCATCAGTTTTCCTTGTTTTTTGGGTCTTGCTGTGTTGCGTTTTATTATCACTTTAAATAGACAAGACGTAGTGCCACAACATTGGGCTTGAGCTGTAAATTCCTGAAGTATTATGACGTGCAGCTGTGCTAGTACATTAAGATTTTGTTTTGATGGCCAGAGTGCAGTGAAATCATATCTAATGTTAACAGTTAAATATTGATAACATCATTTGACAACAGTACACACATAAGCTCTGTTAGCATGCTCATTTACTTATGCAGTCATTCAAATGAAAGCACAAGGACAAACTGTGGTGGGGGTTTGTTCTCCACTTGTTTTGAGGACATAATGCCACAGTGGAAGAAAGAGATGAGAAACATGTTTGGATAGCTGATGATCAGAACAGTTGAATGAGGACCATATGTCTAAGTCTTCAATGCTCTTTGAAAGGAAATATAGTAAAAGTAATAAAACATTTAATTTTCACCATTTTCACTGAATGTTGTATCAGAAAAACAAGGTAAACCCAAGTAGAATTTTTTTTTTTTCCTTTAAAATTTACAGTTTAACAGTTAAACTTTAACTGTTAAACAGCGATCAGATATAGTGGCGAGGGATCACAAGTAGAAACTCTGTCTTTAATTATCACAAACCACTTGTTAAAGTGTGTATGAGTTAGGATGTCTTGGTTGGTTGTCACCTTTTCCACTCTTGATGAGTTTGCACCCATTTTTTTATTAAATAATAAAACAATATTGAGCATTACAGTTTTAATGTGTACAGCATTTTTGTTAATTATTTTACTCCTTAAGTGCTTTTGCTTTTTGTATTGAATACATTTGGTAGTGGATTATTCATGAATGCATATTTGAAAAACAAAATGTGGCAGTCAATAGCAAATCTTTTACTTGAACAGTATAAAATAATTAGGTGTGTTGCAGTACGGCTCCTGGTTCAATAATATTTCAGTATCAGGTCCACAGTAACGTATTTATTATCAAATCAGATTTATTTGTATAGCGCCAAATAACAAAGTTACATCAAGGCACTTTACAGGTCTAGATTTCCTATGTTTATAATTAGGGTGGGAGGGAGGGGGTCATACGCACTGAGGTCACTCTGTTTGATGGGATAGAAGGTGCAAGCACCACAAGATACAATCTCCTGGTAGATCTTAAAGACGAGGAAGACTGCAGTTTGAGAAAAAATCCAAAAATAAACTGTTTTGGAACAGGTGATCAAACAGTCTACTGTTTTTAACCAACAAAACAGTCCCGTTTTGTGTGTCGGACACGGTGGTACTGTTATTGCTTGGACCTGTACATTTCATATGATGTTAACGCTAGTGTTAAATGGTGGTTACCCTGCTGACATGAGCAGTCTGGGCTAACATCCACACAATTGAAACTAAATGTTTCAGCAATCTGTGGGACAGCAGAACCAAGTGCAAATAAAGTACATACTACCCCGTGTAAATAATGGTGCCGGCGTTCTGTTTGGGCATTCAGAAATCCACTAACAGTTCTTTTGTCTTTGAGGTGTTCAGTAGGAAGTAGTTTTTGTGACTCTAGTAATTGAAGGCTTTTATCAGATCCCTGCATTCAGATTAGTGTCGATCCCTGATAAGTAGTTTCCTAATGTAACAAACTGCGGCCTTTCTGTCAGGTCACTTGTGATCCAGGAAACAAATGAAGGGTCATCTCCCATCATTTTCAGCTTGTCTCTGAGGATGATAGGTCAGATAGTGTTGAACACACTTGAAAAATCAACACAATTTTCAAGTGGCAGGTTCTTCCAGATAAGAAATGGCACCGTGGCGGACCGCATCATTCGCTCATATGTGTTCTCTCTGTGCAAACTGCAGGGGGTCAAGTGTGTCTTTGACCTTGAGATTCAGTGGGTGTCGAATTAGCAACTCCTTGTCTAGGTCAGCCAGGTATTTTATTTCTGGTACCAGTACAATACAAGATATTTTCCACAGAGTCAGGGCCCACTCCAACTGTAGACTCAGATTGAAGATCTTCTGGAGAGTTTCACATAGTTGGGCAGCACAGTCCTTAAGCAGCCGTGGAAAATAAAGAGACATTGGGTTAGTGTAGCTGCAGTGTCAAAGGTGTTGAAGATCTAGTTGCGTTTGTTTGCTCTGTCCACATAATCCAATAATTGTTGTTTTAGTTGTAACAAGCGATGGTGTTAATTCCTCCCCACACCTCACTGATCTTGCTGTGCTGTAAATTTCTTTGTATTTTCTTTCTGTGGTCCACCTTTACTGTCAATCTCTTCAACTCATGTTGCACCTATTTGAGTCATTCCTTGTCACCATCAAAAGCCCCTTTTTTTTTTTAAGTGAGAATTGCCTTGATGATGCTTGTGATCCACGATTTCTTATTTAAAAAAAAAAAACAGTGTGCAGTCTTTGTAAGTTTGGTATCTGTACAGCAGTTGATGTACTCAGTAAAACAATCAATCTGACTGTCAATGTCCATGTTGCTCCCACAACTTTCCATCAGCACATTCCCATCTGTGCTTTCAAAACAGTGCCTTAGAGCTTCACTTGCCAAAGGTGAACATTTCCTGACTGCGGGTATTTGCAGGCTGGCTCATTAAAGGGTTTATAACAGGTTTGCAGGAGAACCTGGTTGTGATCTGACCTGCGTAGTGGAGGTAGCTCTGTAGGCTTCTTTGAATTGGCAAAAGGCAGCTCAGGTGTTTTATTTTCTCTGGCAGGACAATTTAAAAAAAAAAAAAAAAAAAAAAAAAAAAAAAACAACTGTAAATCCAGTCGTTCATATTAACCCTTTTGTACCTCTAACCCTTAGTAGGCTGATAACGACTTCATGGAATACATCACATCGAACAGCAGGGTAGGCGAACTTTGGTGGGATGTTAACCAGGATTGTTATGATTTGACTGAATTCCCATGAAAAAGAACTTCGGACCAGCTGCCTTTAGTTCAATGTCTGGACAAGATATAATTTCTTTGACAGAGATATGAATAGGGTTACACCAACTTAGGTTCACAAACAAAGCCAGTCCTCCACCTTTTTACATTCAGAATTAGAGAATCAGAATCAGAATCGCCTTTATTGTCATTGTAATTTATATTAAGAGATTTGAGTGCAGCTCCAAGGTGCTTTTCGAGGTAGAGATGAGAATGAGAAATATATGTACAGGATAAATAATCAAAATATATACATTACAATACAATATACATTATTGTTCAGTGCAGTGATGGCTCTGGGGAAGAAGCTATCCCTGATCCTGTTTGTCTGAGTTCTGTGAGACCTATACCGTTGGCCCAAGGGTAGTAGGTCGAACAGGTGGTTGCTGGGGTGGTAAGTGTCCTTAATGATGCTGGAAGCTCTGGCGAGGTAGCAACAGCTGACAATGTCCTTTAGGCTGGGCAGAGAGCAACCAGTGATCTTCTGGGCCATGTTCATCACCCTCTGCAGCACTCTCCTGTCTGCTGCTGAGCACCCCACGTGCCATGCGATAACCATACCATGTGATGCAGTACGTCAGGATGTTCTCGATAGTGGCTTTGTAGAACATCACCAGCAGCTTCTTCTCTGGATTGTTCCCCTTGAGCACCCTCAGGAAGTGGAGTCGCTACTGGGCTTTCTTCGCCACCACTGTAGTGTTAGCAGTCCAGGGGAGTTTGTTGGACAGCTGCACTCCCAGGAATCTGATGGAGCTGACCTGTTCCACTAAATCCCCATGAATGTACAGCAGGGCTGGGTCAGCCCTGCCCTTCCTGAAGTCCTGGATAATTGCTTTTGTTTTTGTGATGTTCGGTGGTAGGCTGTTGTCCGAACACCACTCTGTCAGTCGGTTGACCTCATCTCTGTAGTCAGACTCACCCCCCCCCCCCCCCCCCCCCCCCCCCCAAGATGAGCCCAACCACAGTGGTGTCATCTGCTAACTTGATGATGGTGTTTGAGAGATGGATTGGGGAGCAGTCATGTGTGTAGAGAGTGAACAGGAGGGGGCTCAATCCTTGGGGTGACCCAGTGCTGAGTGTGATGGTGGAGGAGAGGTGGGGGCCAAGTTTCACAGACTGTGGGCGGTCTGTGAGGAAGTCCTTAATCTGCTGGCAGATGGGATGGACATGCCCAGGTGGGACAGTTTCTGGACCAGGATCTCCAGGATGATGTGGTTGAAGGCTGAACTGAAGTCTAAGAAGAGCAGCCTGACATAGCTCCCCAGGTGCTGCAGGTGGCTCAGTGCGGTGTGGAGCACTATGGTAATAACGTCTTCTGTGAAACGGTTTGCCCTGTAGGCAAACAGGTGGGGGTCCAGAGTGGGAGGCAGACAGGGCCTGATGTGTTGAGAGACCAGTCTTTCAAAGCACTTCTTGACCACAGGCAACAGGAGTGCAACAGGACTGTAGTCATTGATGCTTTCCACTGTTGAATTCTTGGGGACAGGGATGATGGAGGCTATGAGGCAAGGTGGGATGAAAGCCTGCGACAGGGACAGGTTGAAGATGCTGGTGAAAACTCACACACTCTGAGTACCTTACCAGGTACTCCATTGGGGCTGGTGGCCTTCATGGGGTTCACTGACTTCAGCACGCGTCTCACTTCATGCTCATGAAGTCATGAAGACTTTACTTCGCTGTTCATCCAGGGTTTCTGGTTTGGAAAAACCCTGACCCTTTTGTTGACAAAAGTAACCTGCAGGTTGTGGCTGGAGAATAAATCCCATACAGTCCGTTGGAAGCAGTTCTGTAGCTGGGAGTGGGCTCCCTCTGGCCATGTTTGAATTGTCTTCTGCTGTGGCTGTGTCTTCTTCAGCAGGGTGGTGTAGGTGGGGGTGAGGGACAGGCTGAGATGGTCAGATCCAGCAAGGTGGGGGAGGGGAGTGACTCTGTACACGTTTTATATTGGAATAAACATGGTCCAAAGTATTCTCCCCTCTGGTAGCACACTCCATGTGCTGGACAAACTTTGGGAGCAGAGTCTTTAAACACGCTTGATTGAAGTCCCCAGCAACAATACAGATGCCACCTGGGTGGTCCAGCTGCTGTTTATTTACACTGGCGAGGAGGAGGCTCAGTGCCATGCTAACGTTAGCATCAGGTGGGATGTAAGCAGCTAACACACTGACTGCTGTGATCTCCCTTGGGAGATAAAAAGGTCTGCACGATACTGCCATAACCTCTAAATCAGGAGAACAGTGGGAGTCAATGATCCTGCTGCTACAGCACCACTCGCGGTTCATCTCAACACACAGTCCCCCACCTGTGCTCTTACCCCAGTCACTGGTCCTGTCCTGCCGGTGCAGCGTGCGGCCTGTTAGCTTGACTGCAGAGACGAAGCCACGTCTCTGAGAATAACACTGCAGTTCCGCACAAAGCTATTTGTGGCCCTCTGTAGCTACACTTCATCTATTTTATGAGTGATGGATCTGGCGCTGGAGAGGAAGAGGCTTGGTAATGCTGGCCTGTGGGGTTGTTTATTATTTATTGCCTAGCAATCTGAGCCCGACTGGCATCCCCGCTTCTGCTTCCGGTCTCTAAGCTGCCTTCTCCACTTCCTGGGCAGGCTGGTGATCCACAGAGACCCCGGCAATCTCGCCATGTCCTCCGGGATGTTGTATCTCTGATGGAAATCCCCAGATTGTGACAAATTGCGCCTCAGACAGAGGTCAATGAAGTTTTGGCAGCTATGTCTGTGGTTGGCTTTACAAACCTTGAAGAAAATACGCAAGAAAAGTAGAAAAAGCAAGCACCAGATTGGAGAGCTAAGAGCCACTACACCCATGTGCACCACCATCTAGAATCAACAGAATAGAAGGATAGAAACTTCACATTTCTCTCTTGTTTTTTTTTTTTGGTCCAATTTCCTAAGGCATAGGAACAAGTACAACATTGTTGACATTGGGGAAAGATTCTCTGAGGTCCTTGGATGTCTCTTGGCACCAAGAATATGCATAAGAGCCTTATTACTATGGAAAAATTTGGGTATGTCTTTTTTTAGGATTTTTTTTCCCTGAAAATATGGTTTGGGCTTAACAGGTTAACTGTAAGAATCTGTACTTAAGGGTTATTTGTGTGTGTGTGTGTGTGTGTATTATTTATTTATTTATTTTTTTTTTACTTAATTATACATTTTTAACTCTTATAAATTATTTTGGAGTCTTTTGAAAGACACTTAAAAATCAGACTTATTTGTTGCTGTGCAGCTCCAGTGGAGAATGGTGACACAGAGATGACCACAGAGGAGCCATGGGACCAGAAAGAAGCTGAGCCCAATGAGGAGGAACCAGGAGGTGGATCTTATGTGGACCGAGGGCCAGCAGTGGTAGCAACTATGGAGGAAACAACTCCAGAGATGATGGAGGAAGAAGAAGAAATTACATTGCCCAAAGTTCCACTAGCACAGCCAGACGCCCCCAAAAAGGAACACATCAATGTTGTATTCATTGGACACGTAGGTCAGTACAAACAGCCATCTGCTGGAATTCAGACACACACACACACACACACACCACAGTAAATCACACAAACCACAGTAAAGACACAAAGCCTTACAGACTATCAAAGACAATCATAACCTGTTTTACTTTAAAAGAAGACTTCCTAACATAGCTGTACATAACAAGGGGGCCACAAGTGTTCACTGTATCTGTCGTTAGGGCTGAACAATTTGGGAAAAGTCTAATTGTGATTTTTAATATGCAATTTATTTATTCAACAAAATGTCATGAATTATTTTAAAATGGCTAACATAATTTTAGATATATTTATAATAGAATGTTCTTTCCCATAGAATACAATAAGAGGCAAGAGTTGATGAATAACATTTCTATTTAACAGTTCTGCCTTTGCCTCTACGTATTAACTTATAAAGATAATTTTAAATGACGTTTATCTTAATACTCCCAAGTCAGAAACATTTCACACAAACTGAATTATTTATGTAAACCCAGGAAACCACGTTATATATGCAATGAACTTGGTTATTGCCTGAGTGATTTTTTTTTTTTTTTTTCTCTTCTCCCCCCTCTCCCCCCTCTTGCTGTTTAGAAGTACGCTCATAAGGAATGACACTTTCAAACATGTCGGGCAATGATGCCTGTCTTGGGTTTAGTGTGTGTGGTGCGCTGGTGGTCGGCATTTTAGCCATACAGCTGTTTGTTTTTGTTTTTGTTTTTTTTTTTTTTAGTGCTGGAAGAGGTTTGTAGAGTTGCCCCGTGAAGTAGCAACAGTAGCACAACACGTTCTGCACAACACCTGACGCTGCGCAGCGTCTTCTTTTTTGAAACCGAAATAATTCCACACCACTGATGTGCTGTACCTCTCCGAGACAAAAGTCTCAGTTGAGCCAGTTTTGGCTGTATTTTTTTTTTTTTTTTTTTTGAGCCAGAGGCCATTACACAACAGGTTATGGTGCAGCATAAGAAGCTGATGCAGTCAAGTGATCCATTTTCTCTCTCTCTCTCGCTTGCATTTTGTGACCACTTTTTTTTTTTTTTTTTTTTTTTTTTGTGGCCACATTGTAATTGCACACATTGCAATTAGAAAATCACGTTTTATCATATTGCGATATTATCGCAAATGCAATTAATCATTCAGCCCAATGTGTCAACATACCTGCTAATATCTGGCATGTGGTTTATCAATCCTCACTGGCTACTCAAACCTATAAATGGTCCAGCTACATTAGGTTTATACTGAGTCAGGTTCATAGTCAGTCCCTCCAGGATTTCACGATTTTTAAAACTTTTTTTTTTTTTTTTTTTTTTTCCCCCCTCATTTATTTACCCCCCCTTTTTGGTAAACCCCATCAAAGGCCTAAGTAGGCGTAACACACAAATATGAGTGGGATAAGAACAAAACTGATAGGTAGACACATGGATGAACAATGCTTTGTTTTTCTGCTCTTCAGCCTTGATGCAATTACCTTTACCTAAATTTATGGACACTGTCCATATTTAAATTTTTCATCAAATCAGATTTATTTGTATAGTGCCAAATCATAACAAAGTTACATCAAGGCACTTTACATATAGAGTAGTATTTAAAGAGACCCAACAGATTCCCTGATGAGCAAGCACTTGGCGACAATAGCAAGGAAAAACTTATTTTTATGAGGCAGAAACCTCGGGCAGAACCAGGCTCGAGGGGGTGGCCATCTGCCTCGACCGGTTGGGTTGAGAGTGGGGGAAGGAGGGAGAAGGAGAGCAGGTAGGGAAGGAGGCAGGAACATGTTGCTACATGAAGTTCATGGAGATGAGCTGTAGTACAGAATTCACGAAGATATGGGACCAGCAGGTGTTACAGAAACATGGGATGGCGATGAGTCACCACCTGCAGGCTGAGGACAGGGAGAGAGAGAGGAGAGGAGCTGGGAGAGACAGGGACTTCAGGAGAACATGGTTAGTATAAATGCAGTACAAATGCTTAGAACTGGGGGAAACAGGGATTTTTAAGAAGCATGGTCCTTATCAGAACTCCTCAGCTCTGAGTGCTGCTGGTGCCAAGACATTGAAGTAGTTGTTAAGCTCTTCAGACGGCACTGAACAGAAGCCAGGGATGGCAGTGTAGCTGTTGGGGCCAGTGGGCATGAAAGGGATGCATCTTGGTTTGGAAGACCCTGACCTGCTTTACACAAGTTTCAAAGTTTAATGTTGTCCTTTGGACATCTATTTAGTCAGCTTTTCTTCAGCAGTGCTGAATGCTTGTTCAACCTTGTTGAGAACTTTCGATTGTTGCTGACATGAAAATGTGGCATGTGTGGCAGCATAGAAGTGGTCGTGCATGTTGAAATACACTGCCACCAGCAGGGGGTGTAAAAAAAGATGAAGGATGTGAAGGATTTTTGTGTCAGAAAATATTCGGGCATTGAAAAAAAAAATGCGATATTGCTGATTTTTGTGGGATTTCATGCAATAGAAAATTGCGAAACTGGAGGGACTGCATAGTGTTTGGACAACAATGATTTGTAGCACCAAACTAATATCCATCAAGCTTTGGAGTCTGAGCGGAAGGAGGCAACTAATACACTCGAAGAGAAAGACACTAAAAGAACATCTAAGCAAGCTTAACTGTGGCTTAAAAGATGTCAGACAGAAAAGGGCTAAGACACCAGCAACAACTACAACAATGTCAAGCTAACACCAAAGAAGAAGGTAATGCTAGCCCACTCGACCAAGAAGATGGTGCCACCTGCCCGTCAACTCTGGATGATGGTGGGGAACCAGCCTGACACTGCACCTCCTTGGGCACAGAAGATTATTCTTGACCATGGCGCTGTCCAGCAAAACATTTAACAGCAACAGCAGTAGGAACAGCAATACAAGCCACAACTACAAGGATTGAAGCAGAGCTGTCCGGCCTGTCCACTTGCATCAACCAAGATGAGCAGCATATATCTGACATGGAAGATCTGTTGTCCCCACTTTCAGCTAACCATAAGTTACTGGAGTCTTTGATGCGTGAGTTATCCCAGAAAGTGGATTATTTAGAGAAATATTTGTGGAGGAATACTCTGCAGTTCGTCAACATCCCGGAGAATATGGAAGGAACAAAGTCTTTTACCACTGACCTGCTAAAAGCCGTCCTCCAGGTCTCCTATGACCAGCCTGCCCCAGAGTTGGAACAGGTGCACCAGCTTGGAACGCCGCAAAGACACTGAAAAACCGCGCACAATCCTGCTCAAGTTGCTCCGGTTTGAGGACACAGAAAAGATCCTTAGAGACTCGCGGAAGAGTCTTGTTTTCAGGCTACAAAAGTTCATCATTTTCTGAGACACAGTTGCTTCATAATCCTGGAATATGAAGGAGTACAACGCTATCAAAGCTGTGTTGCATCAACAGAGCGTTCCCTTCAAATTGCTATTCCCGGCCTGACTGAGTGTCAAGATAGGAGCGGAGATATACAGCTACGATACACTGGGTAAAGGCAAAGAAGAACTCTCATGTCTGTTACCAGCCATCCACTTCTGAATGGATTCAAGTTGGAATGTAGGTGGTTTGAACAGTCTGGTGAAGCGTACCAGAATTGTCATTTGACAAAACTTGAATCAGAAATAGCTTTACTGCAAGAACCTTATACAATCTGAAGCTTGTAAATTAAAGCATAAATGGGTAGGTCAGGTTTATCATTCAGGATTCAATAGCAAAAGTAGGGGCATAGCAATATTGGTGCACAAAAAGACTCCTTTTGTATTTCACAGCTCAACTGTTGATCCTGAAGGTAGATATGTTGTTATAGATGGTTTACTCTCCAACAAGCCTATAGTCATTGTAAATATATATGGCCCAAATGTAAATTCTGTCCCCTTTTTTTTTAATGGTTTTAACACAATTATCTCACAATACGCAGGGAAACCTATCATAATGGCAGGTGACTTTAAAGCTGTTCTCAATCCTAAACTAGACAGGAATAATAAACCCCTTCCGTCAGAACGAACTATTTTGGATGCTCACATCAATTTATGCAAAAATGTTGGATTGTCCGTGTGGAGACTATTAACCCCTTTTACGCAGAGTCCCTTTTTGGCAATTTCCGCCTGTTTTGGTATCACTGCAAATAAAGCTTTATAACTTCAGATGTACTAATCCCAGAACTATGATGGCTTAAATGAAAGAAGACATCTGTAACTTTACATCCATTGACTAAATCCATTGATTAAAATATTGAATTGAGTCATTCCCTAAAAAATAGGGCCATTGAAAAAAACTATTGTTTGGAAAAATAAAAGAGTTAGAAATATTTCGTGAAAACATTGATATCTCAAATTTACTATGAAACAGGTTGAATTTTACATATATGGTTCACACATTCCCTGTCCACACGTGTACCAAATTTTAGGTTGGTAGGTAAAACTGAGGAACTATAGAGTTTTTACCAGTGTCCCTTGGCGACCTCCAGTGTGCCAAACCTATCCAAAAAGGTCCAATTTGGCTAAAATTCACACTGCAAGATTTCAGTGATATACTAATTTTTTTTTTTTTTTTTTTTACATAACTTTTTGGGGCCAATTACAGACATGACTGATTTTAGGAACACCAGTTACAAAAGTAAAATTTCATTTGAAAATTGCATTTATAGGGCTGAATATAGAGTGTCCAAAACCTATCCAAACACAAATTTGACCTGTTTTTGCCTGTTTGATGTTATTTTGAAGCTTTAGAACTCAAGACGTAAACCAACAACAACCCTTATTTGGGGGGGACAAACGGCCCAATCAGGGATTGTTATACGTCAGAGGAAAGCTCAGGGCCTCTGCTGTTGGAAAGATTTTCATCGTCACTTTGTTTGACAGGAGACACTGCCTGCGTGTAGTAGATGCGCAGTCTGATGGACCTTTAAATTAGCGTTAGCCAAGAGGGGAAAAAAGGCAAAATGTCCGATTAACTGGACACGATGGATAAAATTGAACCGCGGATTATTGTTGGGCACGTCTTCGGCTTTAAAATGAGGCCAAGCTTGTGGTTTTATTCAGTGTTTTAGTCGGGGTTTAAGCGAAGAATGTTTGTTTGTATTTCACAGAGACAGAAAACTGTGTTGTTGAAACCTTTATCGGGAAATAAACTAAATTTTTGCACTTTGGTGTTGTTTCTATTACAGTATACTGACATTGTGTTTAAAAACGTCTGTGTTGAAATCCAGAGGCTAGAAATTACATTTTCTGTTCAAACCCACACAAATCGTACTCAAGGATAGATGCTTTCTGGGTTACTCAAGAAATACTTTCGAATATCTGGACAACACTCACATTCACAACCTTTTTTTTTTTTTTTTTTTGGACATAAATAGTGAATCAGTTAAGTCCTTTGCAACAGTCTGGGATGCGTATAAAGCTACATGCAGGGGGTGGCTCATTAGTTTCGCAACTAATCAGAAAAGATTAAGAGCCAAAAAATTAAATGATTATACTAAAAAAAACTTTTTGCGCTTGAAGTAGTTCATAAAGCAAATCCAATGATCAATTATATATGATTGCCTCAAGATTGCCATTTAAGTCCTTTGCTTTTTGTTCTGTCTTTAGAACCTCTGGCCACACTAATTAGAGATACTGACAATATTGAAGGAAGTGCAACCCCAGTAACAGTGAATAAAGTAAGTCTTTTTGCAAATGATATTTTAACACTATTGGACCCTCCAACATCCCTAAAACATACTCTTGAGATAGTGAAGAAGTTCGGATCCCTTTCAGGATATAAGGTTAATTGGGATAAGACAGAGGTTCTGCCTTTGAATGTTCGCAGCTATAAATCTCATATTGCTAACCTGCCCCTCAAATGGTCACCTGACAGAATGTATTATCTTGGTGAAACTTTGAAGTCCAATATAGATGATATTGCCTCCTTTTAATTTGAAAAAAAAAACCTCAAATTATATCAAAAATTACATTGAAAGGTGGAAATCTCTTCCTCTGACTATTTGGGGTAAAATAGATATGTTTAAAGATGAATGTTTTACCGAGGTTTATGTTCCTCATAGCAGCTATTCCTCTTCCTTTGGAAAAAGGTTTTATTTATTTTTTTTTAAGAAATTGATAAGGTATTTAGAGACTTCATATGGAACGATAAAACTCCTAGGATTAGCCAGAATAATCTATTATGTGGACAGGGATAAGGGAGGCCTTGGCCTTCTGACTGGGTACAAGTATTGCATTGCATTTCAACGCTAGATATCCTCTGAAATGGGGCTATGGCTTTCATTCAAGAGACACGGGGTGGGAAAGCATAGAGCAGGAAGTTTTGGACATTTTAAAGGACAGGGTCTCTTTACAGGGATTGTGGTATGGTCCCCAATGCAAGAACATTGCTAATCCTTTGATTCAGTTTTCTTGCTCCATTGCGAAAACATTTCAGAATGTGATTAATCTTAAGGTCAAAAATTCTCCCAGTGATCCACTATGGAACAATTACAGGTTTATGCCGAAAGGCAGGCCCTTTGGAAATGAAGACTGGGAATCCAAAGGTATCTCAAGCTTAGAAGAGATGAGAAACCTTCAAGACAGAAAATTGAGAACTTTTGATCAGCTAAAAGCCTGCATAAGATCACAATTGACGAAATACTTATGGGAAGCTGTAGTCATACCAAAAATGTCAGAAACTGAGTACAAAATAGAATTAATGGTTAGACAGAAGGTCCAAAGTGCATCAAAAATATATAAAATGATGAAAAATATGTCGGGAGAAAAGTGGAAAGCAGTTCAAAGCAATTGGCAGACAGACTTAAGTAAATCATTGGAAGCGGAAGGATGGGACCGTATATGGAAAACATTACATAAAATATCTAAATTGGTGAAGAACAAGATGAGCAACTCTAATTTTGTTCATAGAGTATACTTCAGCCCTGCTCGATTACATAGAATGGGTCCATCTGAATCTGATCTTTGTTGGCATTGTGAACAAGATACAGGTACCTTTTACCATATGGTATGGACTTGTCCCAAAGTAAAAACCATTCTCTGAGAAAGATCATTGGCTCTACAGTTCAGTGTGACCGAGCACTGTGCCTTTTGAACTACACTGTTGAAAGAACTTGGCCCAAACGCAGCAGACAACTTATAACTGGATGAATGACAGCTAAACGACTAATAGCAACAAACTGGAAGGATGTAGATAAGCTGAAAGACGGACTGTGATTGAGAGAGAGAGAGAGAGAGATTGAGATTGTTGGATGTCGAAGGAAGTATTTTTACAACATCTACATCACAACAGCAGAAGAAGAATCTGGAACCTCCACTCATATTTACATTTTTTGGGAGGTGCGCGACAGGTACCTGTCTACGGGGAGCCTCCCTACCATAAACCAGGCTTTACACAAGACAGGTTAGTCTCTTACATGACGTGTCGGTGAGATACACACAAGTTAGAGGGCTACATTTGTATCAGACTGCTTTATAACAGATTCAAAATGCTATAGCTGTGAAAATGAATATGTATTTCCAGTCAAGCTGGTTACTTTGTATCAAAGATGTATAGATTGTTCATCTCATGTTCTATCATTACAAATTAGCAGCTCATCAGCTAAAGTTGTAATGGAGGTCCACCAGAGGGACAGGTTCTCAAAGCACTCCTTCAAAAAACACAACTACAGCATAAAGCCAGTATGCAGTAGGTACAGTATGTATTCTTAATTTTTTTCACTCTTTGTTATATTGCAGCCCTTTGCTAAAAATCATTCAAGATCATTGTTTTCCTCATTAATGTACACACAGCACCCCATATTGACAAAAAATACTGAGTAGAAGTACCATTTTGAGCTAATCCGGCAACAAGTCTTCTTTCCCACCTGGAATTTGCATTTTTCAACCCTTCCATTCCTCCTTGCAGACCCTCCAGCTCTGTCAGGTTGGATGGTGAATGTTGCTGGACAGCCATTTCAGGTCTCTCCAGAGATTCCCAATTTGATTTAAGTCAGGTCTCTGGCTGGGCCATTCAAGAACAGTCACTGAGTCGTTCTGAAGCCACTCCTTCATTATTTTAGCTGTGTCCTTACGGTCATTCTTTTGTTGAAAGGTGAACCTTTGGCACAGTCTGAGGTCATGAGCACTCTGGAAAAGGTTTTTGTCCGGGATATTTCTGTACTTGGCTGCATTAATCTTTCCTTCAGTTGCAACCAGTCACAGAACCATCTCAAGGATGATCAGAAGAAATGAACAGCAAGTGAGTTAAATATGGTGTCACAGCAAAGGGTCTGAATACTTACGGATGTGATATTTCAGTTCTTTAATAAATTTGCCTACATGTCTGTTTTTTTGTTTTTTGTTTTTTTTTGTTTGTTTTTTTTGTTCTTTTTTTTTTTTTTTTTTATATAGGGTGCTGTGTGTACATGAGGAACAAAATGATTTTTGATTTTTGAGGAACAAAATCAACTTAAATGATTTTAGGAAATGGCTGCAATGTAAAGAGTGAAAATATTAAGGGGGTCTGAATACCTTCCGTGCCCACTGGACATTGTACTATATTGTGATTGCCACTGTGTATGCCATTGATCCCTCTTAGCCACTCATTGACTAACCGTTTACTAAATGTGATAGAATTATAGAAAATTGTAAAACCTCCACAAAGCATGGAGTAGGGATACCGCCAGGCAGATACTCAGTGTGCCAAATTTATGCCAAGTGTCCAAAATGGGTTACTTTCAAATTCCAATGGAAATGGCAACTTTAACACTATATCACTGTAACAACTATAACTACAGTAATAACAAAAGTTATTACTTTTATACTTCTATACAGAAGTATAGATATTTAAACAGGGATTTGACCTCAAATGGGCGATGTAGTTTTGCGATTATTTGATCTCATTCGATTTTGTAGCTTTTTCCCTTTAAGAAGACTACAAACATGTCCATGCCGTGGTTGGATTTATGATCATATAAAGCATTTCGCTCGCCTCCATTCTGCGTTTTCAACGTTATGTATCATTTCTAAACATAAACATTAAAATACACTGGTCTTGTTTTGTGGACATTAGGACCTAAACATAAAGAAAAAGCACAGTTCATGTTTTAATGCATTAAATGTTGGTTCATTGTCTTGTTAGGTTTTTTTTTTGTTTTTTTTTTTGTTTTTTTTTTTGCAGGCAAAGCCAAATGTGTGTTACAGGTTAAATACTAGGGCCCAACCAATATGGATTTTTATGTGGTCAATACCAAGTATTAAGGTGGAAAAAAAATCTGACAACCGATTAATCTGCCTTTTTTTTTTATGAAGTTTTTTTAATTTAAGAAATTATTTACATATTTACTTATTTTTTTGACAACCATCCAACATTAGGCCTATAAAAAGGCACCCTTAGATTTATAAAAAAAAAAAAATCAGGAACATTCAATATACTGTAGGCTACTGCTCTTCACGCCGACAGGAAGACCGACTGATCATCTCAGTAATATACCACATATTTATCATGAATCAAACTCAGACCAGGTGTTAGTGGATAGTGGATGGCGTTTGTCATGAGGTTGGTGCACCCTCTACAGGATAAATAGCCTAATGTTGGGGGAGAATCTTTTCAAAGTAAAACCAAGTCTTATTCCCTGCGTTTTATTGTTAAAAATATCAGAGACAATCTGCGAATTTTGGCCGATTCCCGATTATTCTCAAACGGGCCTTAATTGGCTGATTTAATTGGCCCGTCGATAAATCTGTCAGGCCCTATTAAATACAGCTGAATTCACAATAAAACTGTTCTCACTGATGTATTTCCCTCTTGTTTGAAATAGTCAGACCGTAGTGGCATGACTGACACAGTTCTTCCCTTCTACTTTTCCTTCGGCCACACCCAGCTGATTTTCATCATAACTTCATAATAATAATGAATATGAAATTATGAGCTTGTTAGAGTAGGGTGGGGCTGGAGCGCATGCTGCTGTTACAGTCAGGCAGCTTAGAGTGACAGTGACTGACCTTGAATGGCTTGTTCCATTATTCTTCATGACATAACTATACCTCATGCCTCTGATTGAGAATTATGTTTAGAATTAATAAAATTCTAAACTTTCCATGTGGTTCTTCTCCAGATGCTGGCAAGTCCACTATTGGCGGACAAATCATGTGAGTCTCTTTTTGGTTCCCTGCTTTTCCTCACAATGGGCGAGGTTATGTTTGCCTCATCAGGCTTTTGACATGTTTGACATATTTGACCTCTTCAACAGGTATTTAACAGGCATGGTAGACAAGAGGACCTTGGAAAAGTATGAGAGAGAAGCCAAGGAGAAGAACCGAGAAACCTGGTGAGTGGACATACTGCTCTGTCTGAAAGCCCCTGTGATGACTCAACTGACAGTTTGAGGACATTGCAGACATTGCTTTAAATGTGTAAATAGTATAAAATTTTACAAAATTTCAGTTAAACAAATATATCATACTGTATTTTCTGAAATTATGTTATTCAGGTTACTTGGTCCAGCATCATACTGTCATTACAAATACTTACTGAAACGTCTCAAATTTAAAGTGCCCTTGCCTTTCATTGGACAGACCAAATGCTCTGCCCTCAGACATTCAGATTTTCACTGACTCTGTTTTTATTTGAAGTAATGTGCTACACTGGCATCAACTGGTGTAACCTTAAGTGTCACTGTTTTTGTCTCAGGTATCTATCTTGGGCTTTGGACACCAACCAGGAAGAGAGGGACAAAGGCAAGACAGTGGAGGTGGGCAGAGCATACTTTGAGACCGACAAAAAGCACTTTACCATCCTAGATGCTCCAGGCCACAAAAGCTTTGTGCCTAACATGATTGGAGGTGCATCGCAAGCAGACTTGGCTGTTTTGGTGAGTCATGGACATGTTGAACTGTCAGTTGTTTATTGTTTATTAAGGATCCCCATTAGTTGGTACCGTAGTAACCAACTAGTCTTTCTTGGGCCCACAGAAAACAATGAAAAAATACAAAACAATCAGTCACATCATATATTATTCCTTTACACATACAACTATAATATACTTCGATATTTTCAGTTAAACATTTAATAATTTTCATAAATCTAAAAATTCATTCATTTTCTCAACATAAATTCCACAATTAAAATCTAAAATGAGATTTAAGTTTCTTTTTAAATACCTGTTTACTTTCAGCACAGCAGAGATAGTGAGGAAGACTATTTCACAAAGTTATTGCTCTATAGATAAAAGATTGTGATAAGGCATTTGTTTTGGGTAAGGCAGCTCCAGCTGACCTTTGCTGGACCCTCTAGTGTTATGGTTTTGCACAGTACTTCGAAAAATAATTTGAATAAAAACAATCAGGTGTTTTACTGATTAAGACTGATTTAAACATTACAGCTGTGTTTAAAGCCAACCTGTTTTCTACCGTCAGCCATGAGAGAGAATCATGCATGCGGTTAATATTTGAGCAGGTAGAGCAACCCAATACTAACCGTGAAGCCTTATTTTGCGCAATCCAGCTTTCTGAGCTCACCTTTAGCGGCACACCACAGAACAATATTCGAGGTGACATAATACTAAACTCTGGACAATCTGACAGAGAAGGGGTCGAGCAACAAATGAAGCACATTTCCTTGAGATTCCAACAGCTCTTCCCATCTTTAAGATAATTTAATTAATATGATTACGAAAGGAAAGTCTGGAATCCAACATTACATCAAGAAGTTTGATACTGGCCACTTGTTCAACAGTCATTATTTAACTTCAAATCCGGTTTTGGGCCACACGATAACTTGTGTCTTGTGTCTATTAAAATGCTTTTTGTTTTAGAAATATTAAGAACTAATTTGTTACAGGAAAATCCAATCATGCAGAACTTGCAATTCAATTCAATTCAACTCAAAATAGGAATGATGCTAATTGGTCTGGACAATTTTAGCTGACTTCCACAACTTAAGAGTTTTGCTTACACATAAATTATTTAAACCAGCTAGTTTACTGTCAGGGAGAGCACAGAGAAGCCTTTCCACCACTTTGACTTGAACCTGGTTAAATTCAAAAGTGCAAACTTTGTCTTTTATTATAATGTTAGTGATTGTCATTTGATTTATGATTGTCAGAAGTATTCATGCTTTCTCTTAAGTTGAGATACTTTTTTTTAAAGAGAAATTATTAAAGTGATCTGCAACGTCATTTGGTTTGGTGAAAGCAAAATCGTTTGATTCAACAAAGGGAGGACAAACGTTTGTTTTCCGACCTATCATTTCATTAAAAACACTCGAGATTTTTACCATCATGTTTAGCATTATTTAATATTTGTTTATAGTAATCAAACTTCTTAATTTTATTTAATTTTGTAACTTGATAAAGCAAAGAACAATATTTGCATCTATTCTCAATCAATCAAGATCTTATAGCAGCCTTTTTAGCAGCGTCTCTCTGTCATTAAATTCACTAAAGCATGATCAATCCATGGACTCTTTTATGCTTGACGGTAAACTTTTTCAAAGGAGCATGCTTATTTACAATCTTCATGTACTTAGAAATAAATAAACTGAGTGCGGCCTCGGGATCATCGTTATTATATGCATCACTCCAATTTATACTTGATATATCATTGATAAAGCTGTTATTAAATTTTCCTTTTGAACAAGTAAAAATAACATTTGCTCTGATTTTCTGATTTTGTCTTTCTCGTAACAGCAATTATATGGTGGTCACTAAAACCAATGGGCAAAGATACCACTTTGGAACATAGATCAGGAACATTAGTATAGATGTGATCAATACATGTATTCAAGATGATACCATCATTATTTATACTTTTTCTGGTGGGCTGAGTGACAATCTGAAACAGATTACAAGCATTCAAAATAGAAAGTATGTTCATATCACCTAATATGTAAATTTCATTATACATATCAGATACATATCAAACATATCACACAAATCATCAAGATATATAGCATCAGCACTAGGAGTATGGTAGAAACAGTATACTAAAATGGGCTTAAGATGAGGGACGTGAACTTGTACACAAAGAGCTTCAATATTACCTGTAATGAAATCATAATCTGCTTTGGCAGGAAAATTATTCTGCACGTAAATGGCCACACCTCCTCCAAACTGATTTCTGTCTTTTCTAAAAATAGAGAACGCCTCTATGTTTAAATCTGAGTAAGTCAAAAAATAAAAAAAAAATCATCTATGGATTTTTATCTGGTTTTTCCCTTTTGTTGGATGACCAATAAAACAGCCGGGCTGGTATCTTGTTTAGTCAGTTTGTTGGCCAATGACACGAAGAAGTTGATGGAATGTCGAAGCACTGTCTCCATACACGTCCATACACATTAGTATTGTTTAATAAAATAAGTCATTACTATTGGCTGACCACTGTATTTCATCATCATTTAGTTTGAGGTGAGTTCATTGTTACTAACAGGAGGTTGACTCCATAATTTTTTTTTCTCTAAAGTTGAACAACATGAAAGTCCCCTCAATCCTTTGACTGATTAATTGAACAACAGCAGGGTGCAGGGTGTTTGCCTCGTCAGCCCTTTGAGAAGTGCAGTTTTTTCTGAATAGTCCGCAGGTTGTTGATTTCTGTCAGAATTGTTTTTTTTTCTTCTACCCCTATTTAAATGAAACAACCATAGACAATTTTCTTTATGCACCCTGTTATATCTTTAGAGGTTAAGCAACTGTATTTCTTTATTTAGGTCTCATCTTTGGAAATGTTGATTCCTTACAATAAGGAATGATCCCAATCAAACATTTCAAGATGTAATAAGTTGTGAATGCTAAACCATTGAATGAATGTGCTCTTTCCCAGGTAATCTCTGCCAGGAAGGGTGAGTTTGAGACTGGTTTTGAGAAGGGTGGACAGACGAGGGAACATGCCATGCTAGCCAAAACAGCTGGTGTCAAGCACCTCATAGTTCTTGTGAACAAAATGGATGATCCTACAGTCAACTGGAGCCTTGAGAGGTGGGTGTAGGGATAGTAATGAACTAACAGTTGATAATCAGTTACTTTGTTGACAATTTTTTTCAATTAATGGATTATTAATCAGATTAAATGGGGGAAAAATAAAATATATTTCTGGCATTTTATTTTATAAATAAAACTGTGCGCATTAACAAAGTTTGTGTTGATCCTGGTTTCATATGCGTTGTGGTAAGTGTCTGTGCAACACAGACTAGTAGTACTAAAGTTGGTTGATTAAGTAAATATTTGTTCACCAGTAAGTCTTTTCTATTCATTCTGGCTTTTTGGGAAAGATTTTATTTAAAGTCAAGAAGTATTTTTTATGAACAAATTGAACTGAGTGGTCATGTGATTGGCAGCTTTAAGATGAAATGCTTTCCACAGATTTACTCCCTGATCATTTATATTTTTGTTCACAAAAAACACTTCTTGACTTTAAATATAGTATTCCCAAAAGGGCAGATGAATAGTGAAACTCAAGACTCACTGGTTTACAAATATTTATTTAATCAACCATCTTTAGTGCTGGTTGTTCTGTGCACGTTTGTGCCTTGAGTTCCTACTGTCTGATCCATAGCTGAAGCAATTAATCAACTCAAAATGATTAAAAAGATAATTTGATTACAATTTTCCTGAATCAAAGCTTAATTCACTGCCGCTAAACATAGGTTCCGCTGTTGGGTTTCATCAGACACTTATCAAGACGCACATGAAGCCAGGATTGCCACAAACACCGTGTGTGAAGCTCAGGAGAGAAAAGGACAAAAAGGCAGAAAATGTCTAAAGTGTGGGAGCACTTAAAAATGAAAGAGAAAAAATACAATAGAACACATCCACTGTGGTACAGGGCTCCTTTGTGACATGAGCACAACTTCAATGAGGTAGCATTTGCAGCAGAAACACCCGGTCACCATTATTCCTATAAGCTTTTATATTGTTGTTATTTCTAGTTATTTTTTTATATCCTTTTACTTTTATACTTTATATGGTTGTTCAGCTGGTTCTGGAATAAAGGGCAAGTTTCAGACATCTTTTTTTTTTTGTACAATTTTTTTCACTTTATGAAAGTAATCGTTTCATGGATTCGAATCAAGGAAAATGATCAATAGATTCATTGATTACAAAAACAATCGATATCTGCAGCTCTAGTCTGAATCCTCAGGTATGAGGAGTGTAAGGAGAAACTGGTGCCATTTTTGAAAAAAGTGGGCTTCAACCCGAAGAAAGACATTCACTTCATGCCATGTTCTGGGCTGACAGGAGCCAACCTGAAGGAGCCAACTGACATGTGCTCCTGGTACACGTAAGTCATTTACCTCTTCCCAGCAGCTCCCTGCTGTCAGGCGTGCAATAGAGAGACCAATGATCCCCCTTCATTATTCCTCCTAGCTAACTACTGTCTATGTGATGCCATTGCAGAGGATTACCGTTCATTCCACACTTGGACAGTTTGCCAAATTTCAACAGGTCAAGTGATGGCCCTGTCAGATTGCCCATTGTAGACAAATACAAGGTAATGTTCAACATTGTCTAAATGTAAATCACAGTATATTCAATGGTTCATTTAAAGACTGTAGATATGTTAAAGAGAACTCAAACATGAGGCCAGTTGCAGTGGAAATACCAAAGGAGTTTCTTACTTTCACAGACTCATGGTTACTATATCTCTCACTCTGTAACACTCTCATCATCAGGACATGGGGACAGTGATACTGGGCAAGCTGGAGTCAGGTTCCATCAGTAAAGCACAGCAGCTGGTAATGATGCCAAACAGGGTAAGATCATGCAAGCCTTTATTCCATCAGCGAGGTCCAAGGCGTCAGCTTTTCCACGAGCAGCACTGGCGATAACTTTCTTAGTTGGCCACATTTTTATTTTTATTTTTTTTTTAATTATTATTATTATTTTTTTTTTTTTTTTTTTTTGGGGGGGGGGGGCATTAATGCATTAATTCAAATCAGTTCTCTCTGTTGTCAGTGTTTTTTGAATGTTTCGCATTCAAGCAATCAATTTAATATGTAAAAATAACAGTAAATTGCATTGACTACCACAGTAAACCAGCTTTCATGAGAGTTGCCTTTGATTTTAAAGTGAGACAACTGGGGTCTCAACCCATGTATACATGCTGCATGTGATCTGCGCATGTGCTTAAATTTTGCGCCAAGCCATGAACATGCATCTCATCTTCACTTAAACTAGAACATACAGAAAGTAAAATATGTACAAAAATTCAAGGTGGTTGTCATCATCTTGCCAGTTTACCTCTGATTTGCTCACTTGCTAGATCCTTATTTCCTTTCCACCTCTGTTGTGGTCTGTGATGTCATAGGTCAATCGGTAGTGGCCCATTACCCACAAGTTTAAAGAGTGCATATCACCACCTATTGACACGCAACATGATTTCAACAATTAAATTGATTTCACTCCCGTGCATATACACTGGGACAAGGACAGAAGTCTGATGAGATGGCTTTATACCTCGACTTAACTGTGAATGTAAACGTTGTGACTGTGTGAATATTGATGGTTCTTATGCAGCTGCCTAAAGTGATTCATTAATACACTTGATTGTCCTCCATTGTATACTGCCATCTGTACTGGCCCATCTATTTTTTTTACCATTGAACACCTTTCATCCATACATGTTTAATATTTCCTCTGTCTTTCTGTCTGTCCTTGTGCAGCATGTGGTGGAGGTGTTGAGTCTACTGTCAGATGACGTGGAGACAGATGACGCAGGGCCAGGAGAAAACCTTAAGTTGCGGCTGAAGGGCATTGAGGAGGAGGAGATCTTGCCTGGTTTTATCCTGTGTAATGCTGAGAACCTCTGCCACTCAGGACGCACTTTTGATGCCCAGGTCTGATTTGCCCTCCCTCAACTATACTTGACCCTTTATATTAAAGGTTAAAGTAGAGTTAATTAATCACCCTGAGGCCTTTGGCCCAATCCCAGCTAGGATGGCTCCATCCTTCTGGGGTCTCTAAAGTTGTACAGCTGAAGGATGGAATGTATGCAACAGCTTTTCAAATCTACTGTCAGGTTTAGACCAAAGATGCACTCAAAATGTCAGTTTACTGCTTCAACGAGGTGGTAACTCGTTTCCATACTGTTCAGGTGCCTTTTGCTGTTACATTGTGAACTTGCAACAGTACTTCCAATCAGGATGCGTTTACAGCTGCAGAGTGTTGACATTTAGCACAACTCACTCAATTTATAGTTGGTTTTCGTTTATAAATCAGTGCCTAGTGGCATAGTTGCATTTTTGGAAAACCTTGGTGATCCAGAGGAAAGTCTGCCGTTCCACATTCTGTCTGGTATTCTATGAACAACACGTATGTGCACTCATCTGCCTGTTGCACCCGTTTGTGCAGCACTGCACCAGTGGAGTTGCACAGGGACCAGCAGAGCAGACAGTAAGCTGGGCTAGTGTAGCGAGGTCTTCATGCACTCTCTTATCATAATCATAATCTTCTCCTCAGATTGTCATCATCGAACACAAATCCATCATCTGTCCAGGTTACAACGCAGTGCTTCACATCCATACCTGCATTGAAGAAGTGCAGATTACGGTAAAAGCTGTAATCCTATTCCTTTGTAATATCAAATGTCCTCACAGCCATACAAAGCTGCACATCTGTCATTGAAACAACTGCTGATGGATACTTCCATCATATGGGTTAACCCTTTTTTACACTTTGTTACCTTGCAGGCCTTAATCTGTCTGGTAGACAAGAAGACAGGAGAGAAGAGTAAGATGCGCCCACGATTTGTCAAACAGGACCAGGTCTGCATTGCCCGTCTGCGCACAGCAGGAACCATCTGCCTCGAAACCTTTAAAGAGTTTCCTCAGATGGGACGGTTTACCTTACGAGACGAAGGTATGTGTGCTTTAAAGGTAAAACACAGATTATAAATCCACTCAGTGAAAGTGCTATATTCAGCTGTTAGAAAAACAGAATAAAAGTAATAACAGCAGGCAACAAATATAAATGAAGTTGGTTTGTTACATTATTCAAATCTCAGTTCATGAATAAAGTGAACAGAGCATGCCTGTTTTAAGATTAATCTTTTGTCCAGTTTCTTAAGGTGGAGATGTGTTAACAGAAAACAGAAAATGTTTGCAGCAGGTCACTGTTGCCTGTGAGGTCTCTGGAGATGAGCGCTGATTAGGGATGTCATTACAGTACCGATTGAAGCTTAGATTTCATTGGTGCAAGAAGTGTGACCCCTCTGAAATGATGAGGGCTATATAATAACACTACAAGCAGCTGAGCCTGAATGTAATGTGGAGTGGCAGTACATAAACATATGACAAAAGGTCCACTATAGAAGAAAAGTCAAGACTGGTGTATGGAGATAAGTAGTATTTAATTTCATGGTCTAGTTCTGGAATAGATCGGTTATACCGGCTAACTTTACGTTGTTTACCTACATAGTTGCAGCTCACAGCATTAGAAGGATAAAATCTCTGTGTTTGGACTCTCAAAATCTCTAGAGAATGTGCTAATCACCACCTCTAATCCCAGAACCCCTTAGTTATACTGATTCCTATCACATTATTGTGATATGTTGACTCACTGCAAATCAGCAGCTTCAGGAGGTGGACTCCATAAGTAGCTGATTGAATGAGCTCTTTATATTCTGATGCTTGCCTCATTTTACATTTTTATTAACTTGTTGCTTTGGCTCTGACTTCAGCGGTGAGAAGGAGGGTAACTATAGTTTTGTGTCTCAGGTAAGACCATTGCCATCGGAAAGGTGCTAAAACTGGTTGCTGAGCGGGACTGAAGAGGACCGAGCTGCCTGAGAGTCCTGGTGAGAAGGAATGGGCAGAGCTTGGTAATAACCCGCCCACACTGTTGTCAGTGGCTAAGGCACCTCCCTGTCACATCCCCTTCTGCGTGCCGAAGATCAGCTTCAGAAAAAAACTCATCTGAAAAAGAAAACCTCTTTTTAAGCAAATGATAAACCAAGATGAAGTCCACACGAGGCAGCTTTCTCATATTGAGAGCTCATCTATGCCATTTCTGGGTTAGCCCTCCCTCCACCTCCCCACCTCCTACTCTGGTCCTCCTCATTACATATTTTCCTTGTAGTTATTTTTTTTCTCTTTCCATAAAAGACAGGGACAAATGGCTGAAATTATATCTGTAAACTGATGTGGACCAGGATTTCTCTTGGAGTATAAAAATTATTTTCAGATATTAAAATGCTAAAGAAATTGTTTGAGAAACTTAACCATTTGAAACCAAATGTTTATCTTGGGTGTACATGTTTCCCTTTGCTTTGCCCCAGTTTTTGGTTTCTTGTTGCGTTCTGGCTGTGTGCTTGAGCGTGTTCAAATGTTATTAAAGCAAACAACTATGACAATAAAATAATAAATTGTGAAAAGAGTGTTTTCATTTAAGTTAAAGACTGTTATAGTGGTCTTTAACTGCAATTTTCAGTTTAAACATGGTGACTATTTTTACTGAGGCACTATTTTATTTTGAAACATTTCTATAGTATTTCCACAACCTTAGAATTTGTTCCAGATGTATGATGTTGATTTGTCTCAGACCTTTTGGTCAGAGGAATGTAATAAATGTTCTACTCATCTAGCACCAGTGTCATTAAACTTAGAAGCCCCATTCACTCACATCCAGCCAAGAATCAAAGCACTGCTGTTCCAATGCTGCATCTGTAACTTTTTTTTTACGTATGGCATGAACAAAGAAAGTCAAAGTTTTCCATTAGGCTGGTGAACATCCAAGATGAAAGGAGACCTTGACCTAATGACTGTTAGGAGCTGGTGGTTTCACTTTCAAAACATAGCTCATCAGCATAAATCTTTCTCCCATGCACCCCACTTCTTTTGCGGGAGAGGGCTTCAGATAATATAAAACAGGCCAAATCACCAGGGGAGGGCCAAATAAAAAACTATCATAAGAACATTAATAATAAATCTATTTCTTTTGGAGTTTTTAATTGATAATGGATATTTTAAACATAAACATATTACAACCCTCCCTGTACATCGGGAGGGTTGTAGGCTAATCTGGAGGGAGTTTTTCCTATCATTTTTGCACCCTGTACATATTTCATAGAGCCTATTAAATATATAGTTTCAGTCGTTAGCATTGAAGTTTATAATATCGCAAATACATTTTTCCAGCATAAACAGTTTTTGATTTATTAGAAAAAAGTCAAAAACAACTGGCCCTGGTCTCCCCTTAAAGCCAGGACAGATACAATCATTTATTCCCTGTAGGCTCATTTTAAAATTTAACATCATACTAACCAGAAAATGGGACAAAACTTACATAAAAAAAAAAAAATTGATATTCCACAATGGCATTCATGTTAAATTACCATTGACATATTGAATCTTGTGTATCACGGTTCAGTCAGAGGGCAAATTTAAGGTGATTTGTTTATCCTTTCCACTGAGAGCTTGGACCATAAACTACAGTGACTCAATTTTGTGATCGGAATGGTGTAAAAGCATTGGCGAGTGAGGCCAGGTAGGTTTTTGGCCCACGCCCCGCCTCCCGAGCCTCACCTGACTCACCTTACACCGAGCAAAAACGTCATTCCTCTGTACAAAGGTCCCGGGAAACAGCCACTTACTGTCAGGCGTCTGCTCCATGCCGACATGGAGCCGGTATACCAGGGCTTGGGTCGCTGTGTGTGCTGTTTCTGGCTCGCAGTGGCTTTTGATGTTTTTGGCCTGCTTGTTCTGCTCATCGGGGTCTTTGTGAACGTCTTCTTCTATGACCTGCTCATCTACGCGGGCGCCATCGTCATCTTCCTCAGCCTCATCTGGTGGGTCTTCTGGTACTCCGGGAACATCGAGGTGCCCCCGGCAGAGCTGGAGGACGATGTCGGCCTTCTGAAGAATGATAAGGGCTCTATGGGAGGCCTTGCGGGCGTGGTACGGCGTCTGTCCGGCCGCGTGTCCGCTGGCATCAGAAACTCGTTCCGGAGAAACAGAGAAGCGTCCGGTACCCGAGCCCACACAGAGAGGTCAGACCCGTCACTCAGCTCGCAGGCCGGACAGGTGGTCGTTGCTATGGCAACGACGGGCCTGCAGATGGATACGTCACACGCTCTCTCTTCAGATTTGGAGATACGGCAAACGGCCACAGAGAGCTCACCTGCCTGAAGAAGCTCCACAGGTGAGGCCTGTCTCCTCACAAATTCAGCCTTTTATTGTGTTTTTTATTTCCCAATTAACCAAAATGTGTACAGCTTAAATTGAAATGTGGCAATTTTATGATTTCTGTAAAGCCACGTGTCATGTTCTCAAACATTAGTAACTCATGATGTTCACACAACATAACCAAACTGATCCAACAAGTTTTTATCATTCCATATAAAGAATCAAGCCTTCATAATGGACATTTTCTGATGTAATGGACACAAAATGAAGGAAATAGCATCCTACTTTCTAATTTTATCTTTATTCGTTTTCAGTTTGATGTCATTTGAATGTAAGCTGTGGCTGTGCCAGTAAAGATTTCTTATCATTGGATAACCATTAACCACAGTTTGCTGCTCACCCAGTTTAAACAGGCTCACCTGAAACTTCCTTGTCACCCAAAGGTGTCTGATCAAATCAGATTTTCAACAAACTCATCTCTGTTCTGTACACAAGCTTTAATAATAATGTTTCATTTATTGTTTCTCCCACAGATAACTTCTTGCAGCAAGGAGGAGGAAAACAAAAACGACACTATTCTGCCTTCAGATGACGCCATTTTTCCCACTGTGTGGATGCTTAATGAAGAATAAGGAAATGATCAGGAATGCGTAGGATGTGTTTACAGCTATTGGGTTTTTGAAAACATAAAGTTTTTAGACATAATGTTGGACCTTTGGCAGCTTGGACTTGGAAAGATTCATTCTGTGATGACTCACTGTTATATAAACTATGAACCAATCTTTATGTCTCTGTTTGTTGGATTAATCATAAAAGCTGCACTTAAAAATTCTAAATAATCAGCTTTCAAACCTCTTCTCTTCACTTTCAATACTAAACAGTGTGAGGTGAAGAAAAGACTCAAGAGGAGAGGGTTAGGGTTAGTTCAAGTTCATAAAGACATTGAGACATAAAGAACTACCCCGTAAATAGAGCCTGATTCACTGACCTTGACTAGATTTTTTTTAACCTACTTTAAAATGTACAAAGCGAATTCTTTTCCTTAAAGACAAAAACATTAATGAAAAAAAAGCAAAACACAAGCAGTGAATGTTGACCAGTTTACATAAACGTGTATTAAATGTTGCTCCAACAAGGAATTATAGAATGGCATTTTCACCTTTCCTTATGGAAAGGAAGGCCCAGTGTTTCGTAAGAGAAAGGAGGTAAGATAGGAAGTTCCTTTCCTCAGTAGTTTGAACTTTACCACCTCTGATCATGGCTGCTCCTCAGATCCATCAGGTCAGTTCACTTAATTTGGAAACATCTTAAAAAAAGGACTCTTCAAGTGCAGCAGAGCTCCTGTTTCTTGATGAAATGAACTGTAACAAATTGACAATGTATTGCTTGATCAACTAGAGAAATGGTTGAAAATGAAACAAAATGCTGCATCATGAATTAATATCCTAATGCCTTTCTTTCTGTGAACAGGTCAGTCCCAGATGATGTTACAACACGACCCAGTTGCATACTATATATTGATAGTATGCATATTGTGTTATTTTAGAATCCAGAGATATAATTGACTGAGTTTCAGTCATTAAGCTGAAGAAGCTTGCAGACTATAAGGGTGTATATGGTCCATAACAATGCTTAGTGCTTAGGCAGGTGGTACATGTTAAAGTAACATCCACATGGATGGCAGGACTAAAGATTTCCCAGCAGAACATTGTCCAAAGCATCACACTACCTATGCCAGCTTTCCGTCTCTATAGTGCATCTTGATGTCATGCATTCCCCAGATAAATGATGTATACACACCCGACAATCCATGTAATGTAACAGAAAATGTTAATCTTCTTCCATTGATCTGTAGTCCAGTTCTGATGCTGTGGTGATGGTGAGGTTGTCCACGTAGGCTCTTGGTGGCTGTCTTGCACTTGACTTGACCACCAGGTTTATGGCAAAGGCTAAAAGGATAACAGAGATGGTGCAGCCTGTTACTATTCCTTTTTCAAGGCGATGCCAGTCTGACATTTCTGATCGAGAAGCGACCCTCAACCTGAAATTATTCTAATAATCCAGGATCAGGCCCTTGATGTTAGTGGGAACCTGGTGGTGGTGCAGTGAAAGCTCAACCAGCTTGTGTGGTATTGATCCATTGGCATTGGCTATGTCCAACCACAACACAGCAAAGTTGCCTCTGTTCTCATGAGCTTCTCTTATGAGCTGCCTTACTACACCTGTGTGCTCCAAACAGGGATAACCACGCCGAGGGGGTCAATGTAGCTGTTCTTGAGGAGAAACTCTTTCAGCTGCCAAGAGAAAATGCTGAAAAATACCTTCCCTTCACCACTCAGCAGTGACATTGTCACTGGTTGATGTTTCTTGAGTTCTCCTCCTTGGGGATTCAATTTCCCTCAGCACACCTCCACTGTCAGCAACTCTCCCTCTTCCTCAGATCACCTTCAAAACCTTCCAGAGGTGCCAGAGAAGCTCTGGGCACTGCTTATAGACGAGGTAGGGTACACCACAGGGGTCTGGGGTAGATGCAGATTGAGCTGTCTTGATGACTTCTTGAACCTCCTTTAACCTTGGTTCCTTCTGATTGAACTCTGTTGTTGGGGGGATGGGGTTGATTAGGGCAAAATTGGCACCTAACTCTTTCCATCTGAATAGTTCACTCAAGGTGTCTTGGAGGAACCAATTCACTTCCTATGTTGAGCTCTCAAGGCAACCACTGCACCTGTTCCCAAGCAGTTGGTTCATGAAGCCGAAGTGGTTGGACATGAAGGCTGCTTCTTGGCTCTCTCTCTACCCCGCCTCCCGTGCCACTCCACACTGCAAAGGACCATCAGCTTTTTCTGCAAGATGTTTTGCAGTTCTGCCAATGACTGCTTCTCCTCATCAGTAGACTTCTTGCCCAGTTCTTGAGGACATGAAGCTCCTTACGCAGTTTATGTATTTTGGTGACTTTGGTGATTTTGGTTCATGGTGTATGAGGTGGTTTTAGTGCTTTCCTTCTCAATCTGGCAAAATCCCTCTGAGTTATAAATGATGATGATCGTGTTTAGTGTTTGGAGTTGACGCTCAACCTCACCCTAGGAAGTTACATGGATGATGTTGGACACATCCTGGTGAAACTGCAGCCACTTGCTCAGTCTGATGGCTGTGGCTACTTAATCCACTGCTGTAGAACTACTCTGCAAGAATTGGGAGGCTCTAGTATGTGGAGGGACTAGGCTCTGTGGGTTGCGTCCTAGCCGGGCTCCTCCTATGTCTCATCAAGTACAAGCCCAGTGCGATGCACCTCACTTCACAGCTCTTGACATTTCATTCTAGCTTGATAGTTTCTTAGGCAACATTGGTTCTTGGTTTTCCTCAAATGCACGTTCTAGTTGTTCATTTATCTTCGTGGGTTGTTAACTTTAGGTCTGTCCAATTGGAGACCCCCCCCCTCAGGATTTCCTGGGGGTGTCTATCTTTGGGGCTTTCTGTAGCTTTTTTGGGTTACTCCTCACGAAAGACAAAGGATTGGCTGCTAAACCATACTGTACCTTGTGCCATCTTTCTGTGCTGTTAAATGTCTCTCTAGTGGTCACCTACCTGTTCTTGGTTCAGTCTGTTCTAGGGAGTCGCTGCCTGAACCAGACGTTAAGTCTTCAAAGAACATCTCCTGGATGCACTGGAACCCATTGTCAGTGTTGTCACCTGACAAATTTTGATGGTCCATGTTTGGCAATTTGAGCTGCCTGTTGGATCAGACCACACGGACCAGTCTTCATTCCCCACGCACATCAACGAGCCTTGGCTGCCCATGACCCTGTTGCTGGGTCACCTTGGACTGCTTTTGATAGGTATTTTTATATTTTTCATTTCACCTGTCAGTACTCATTATGTTATGCAAAATCAGCTCAAGTACATAATAAGCCAGTATTCTGAAATGAAAATATGATTCAAATTTTCCTTATTTTTAAGTATAATAACCTATAAAACAAATGCAGCAGGTTTAATAAACACACCCTGCAGATAGTTCATAAAGCAGAAGCAGCTTCTGCTGTGATAAGAGCAGTAAATGCATTTAGATTACCTCATAACGCACTGTTGTCATCCTCTTAATATATTAATGCCTGTTGGGACTTAGGGTTAGGGTTAGGGCAAGAAACTAACATGGTCAAGTTACATGTTTTTGGAGGGAAAACAATATGAATATGTAATGCCTTCAATAAATATGAAGAGATCACTGTTAGAACACTGCTGTGGAAAAAATAGGCAAAGCAAGAGACAAGCTTCCTCATTCCCACCTTTGTGATAGCACTAGGAATCTAACCTTTGAAATCAGCTTCACTTTATAATACTATCTCCTGTGCAGCTGCACACTACTTCTATTTTCTGCCCATAAACGAGCAATAAACAACAAAAAAGGCCAGTCAACCACTTCAAATGGTACAGGGAAAGTTAACACACCAAAAGTGTGTCATGCTGAGAGAATATTAAGTTACACCAAGAATACATAATGTCTTACACTACTATTATTTTAGTGTTACTGAAAGGTTTATATTCCATGCTGGGCTATGCTGAAACAGTTTTGTAAAGTTCATGGACGTTTTTCACCACAAGCTGTTTTTTCTTTTCATAGTACAAATTTTGCTACATTCAAATCAAATCAAAACAAATCAGGAATTTATTTATATAATGACAAATCATAATGGAGTTACCCCAAAGCTCTTTATATAGAGCGTTATTAAAGATACCATGATCAAGCACTTTGTGACAGTGAAGGGATAAACTTCCTTTAAGAGGCAGAGACCTCAGAGAGGAACCAGGTTCGGGGGGGGGGAGGGGGTGGAGCCACCTGCCTCTACTGGTTGGGTTGAGAGAGAATAAGAGCAAGAAGAGACATAATAAAATACAAGCAAAATATAGAGCTGTACATAGAATTAGTGATAGGTACTACTAAATGTGAATTTGTAAATATTAGCATTCATGAAAATAGCATCATGGCTGCTCCCTCTGTGTATGGTAGCTCCTAGTGTGTTCATCTTTCTCTTTCAGTCTCCGTGGTGTCACGCATCAGGCTGCAGATGTGGGTGGATCCTTCTCCACTCTCTGGGTGCTACCTCCACCTCCAATCCTATGTCATGTTCCACTTCGAGTTTTTTAACCACTCCTTACAAGATTGTTGTACTTGCCACAGTGGTATAGGAGCTCTTGGACAACTTATTCTCTTTTGCTCGTATTTTCTGAGGTATAATCTTATCTCTCATGTACCTCAGGGTAATTTGCATGCCATACAATCTCTGGTCGCTGGCAGAAATCAGTGACCAGAGAAGTTCTCCACCATCCCCCAGTCTGCATTTCACTTGTTTCAATCCCTGCCTGACTTTACTTCACTTCCTGTTGTTTTCCCTGCTAAATTGTATGTTACCATGTTGGTTTCTTGAAACCAGAAGAAATCATATTTGGAAAACAAGGTGGAGATGAGGAGAAGTGATTGTGATCCTGATTGTGTGGTACAGTCTGTTAAACATACATTAAACATGCCCTAATGTATCACCAGCTTTATGGTATATTTTCTTCTAAATGGGACCAAAAAATTAACATTATGTTGTACTAAGGACTTGAAACCAGAGATTAAGACCCACTGTTGCCAGCTCCTTGGCAGGGAAAGCTGCTATTGGACATAGGGTTAGGGTTAGGGTCGTTGGGTGGCGTCATCGCATAATCTGCATAATTTATTCAATTAATTTTAATGAAAAATGTCTTTAACTATTTTTCAAAAAGCTTAAGGTTTACAAATTATTATTCAAATTAATGTATTTTTATGCAACAATGTATTTACATTAAAGTTTATAGCTTATATAATATAATGTAATAATGCATCATGGACTGCTGGCCTGCGACAGTTTGATATTAAATGAGTACTAGGTAGTAGTGTGTGTAATGATAATGAAAGGTGACTCAGCTCCTTTAGGATGGGAAACAGGAAGAGACAGGACAGGGGGGACTCAAAATTGAATGTAGGTATGGATGTGATTTTGAGTGGCTGTTTGTCTTTGTCTCTATATGTTGGCCTTGTGATAGATTGGCCATCTGTCCAGGGTATACCCTAACCCTCGCTGAGAACATTAGCTGGCTCCAGAGTGCCCGTGACCCTGAAACAGATAAGCAGTAGAAAATGATTGAAAGAGAGTGAGAATTATTTATTCATTCATTCATTCATCTTCAACCGCTTATCAATTTCCAGATTGCGGGGGAGTTTTTTAATGCAATACAAATGAAACTGAATTGAACTAACACTGGTTTCTGCTCAAACACTTAAGTGTATAATAGGTAATAGGTAATACAATAGCCAACTCTGACTGACCTGTCTTCAAGGCCGATGTGTAGCCGACGACAGCACCTCTCATTTTACTCCTTGTATCACTTCTCTCATCTTAAAGGTAAATTTCTTATGTTCAGCTGCTTATAAAAACTTAGATCAGGGTTCTTTACCCAGTTAGTAGTGCACCCTACCACACAGCAGATTTTGAGCATTTGTTTGTGTTTGCTGGCGTACAGAGAGTGACAAGAGACACCTTCACACAATACAAAGTCAATGGAGAGCTCTTGATTGTTTTCCTCTCAGTTGTGGGCGGGGCTTAAATGCGCTCTGTTTCTATGGAGGAAAGACGTGACAATGATGAAAGCGATGATAAAGAAAAATGTTGATTGTCTCAAATAGGAAAGCAGTTGTTCATTATTAAGTGAAATGACTTATTTTCTCATATATACAATAATTTTCTATAGTTATAATTGCTCTTTAACTACACAAAAATATGTTTTATCCGATTACTCAATTAATCAATAGAATTTTTTATTTGATAGCAGCAGCCCTAGTGCTTCTAAGGCCAAGAAAAGTAGGTAAAAAAAAAACTCTTTGTACCTGTCTCGATGAGAGTCTTAAATTCTTAAATATTACAGTTGATGTTTGGTTTGATGTTATGACTGCTACCATAAGTGGAAGTATTTGTTGCAGTATTTCTTTGTATACATATACATATAAGTAAATATGTAGCTATATGTGCAGTGACTCAGTAAGGTGGAGGCAACATTGTCCAAAGTGCAGTAGTGCGTAAGGTGTGTGAGGTGTGCACATGTATGAGTGTCTCTGTGTGTGTGTGTGTTTGTTATGTGGTGTTCAACAGCCTGATGGCTTGGGGGAAGAAGCTCCTCCTCATCCTCTCCGTGTTGGCCCTTAGCTGTCGATAGCGTCTTCCTGATGGGAGTAGGGTGAAAAGTCCATTTGCCCAGTGGTTGGGATGGCTGATAATCCTCCTTGCTCTGTTCCTGCAGTGGCTGGAATAAATATCCTGCAGGTTTGGGAGGGTGGTCCTGATGGTCCTATCAGCAGAGCGAACCATCCTCCTGAGAGCCAGATAGTCCCTTTTGGTGGCATGTCCCATCCAGTTCGTGATGCTTCCACTCAGGACACTCTCCATAGTGCAAGTTTAGAAGTGCTTCAGTGTCCTGAGTGGAAGTTTGAACTCCCTCAGTCTCCTCAAGAAGAAAAGGCGCTGGCAGCCTTTCTTCACCAGGGTGTTGATGTGACAGGACCAGGAGAGGTCCTGGGTGATGGTGACCCCTAGGTATTTAAAGTTTCCCACCCTCTCTACCTGGGCCCTGTTTATGCAGATGGGTTGATGGTCTCTCTGCTGCTTCCTGTGGAAATCCAATATCAGCTCCTTAGTCTTGCAGATGTTGGGTGTTAAGTTATTGTTCTCACTCCAATCTCGCTTCCACAAGATTAAACATCTCGTGCACTGGAGCAGACTAATCATTATTTGAGATGAGGCCCACCACCGCTTTGTCATTCGCAAATTTCATGATGATGGTCTTGGAGTCTGATGTGGCTGCTCAGTCATACGTGGAAAGAGAATAGAGCAGGGGGCTCATCTGTGGATCTATTGGAACGGTAGGCAAATTGAAGGGGGTCAAGAGTTGCAGGCAGGGAGGAGGTGATGATGGATTTTACTAACCTTTTGAAACATTTCATTACCACAGATGTAAGGGCTATTGGCCAGTATCAGACAGCTGGGCTGTTGTTTCTTGGGCACAGGGACTATGACAGACTGTTTGAAGCAGATGGGGACAGTACACTGAGAGAGGGAGAGGTTGAATTTTACCGTCGGGTGCCAGCTGATTTGCACAGGCCTTGAGGACACGACCTGTAATCCCATCAGGGCCTGCTTCCTGGGGTTCACTCTAGGTGTCCTCCTCACGGATACGTCGGCTTGTTGACCAGGTGCCTCGAAGTGAGCATAAAAGTCATTCGGTTCATCTGCAATAATCAGGGGAACGCGTTGTTGTTTATAGTCCGTGATGATCCGTAGACCTTGCCATTGCCCCTGGGATCGTGCTGTTGTAACTGATCCTCCAGCCTCCATCCATACCGCTGTTTAACCACCTTCACCGCTCTGTGAACGTTGTAAGAGGCAGCCTTATATTACTCCATGTTTCCAGTTAACAGCCCCGTGTTGTAGGTAGAAGTTCATCCCGTCCTGAACAGGTCTGTGTATTAATATTGAGTCAGAGCTAGAGCGCCACCTACTGGACACAGAAAGGAGTTTTCAGGGACCACGCCTCAGATGAATTAACTCCTCCTGCAGTTCATATTCACTAAGTATCATCTCAAGACCATGAAAATGAAAAACTATCAAAATCTTTTTCAACCCTTATTCCTGCAGGGTGTGGTGTGGCATCAATTTTAATGTGTCTCCATAACCTCTTATGGAAAGATTCTTATGGAAATCCTCACAACTCCAGAATACAGTGGGTATGGAAAGTATTCTTAAATTTTTCACTCTTTGTTATAGTGCCGCCCTTTGCTAAAATAATTTAAGTAATTTTTTTACTCATTAAAGTACACACAGCACCCCATTTGACAGAAAAACATGGAATTGTAGACATTTTTGCAAATTTATTAAAGAACTAAAATTTAAATATCATATGGTCACAAGTTTTCAGACCTTTTACTCAGTATTGAGTAGAAGTACCCTTTTGAGCCAACATACCAATGAGTCTTCTTGGAGATGATACAAGTTTTTCACACCTGGATTTGGGGATCCCCTGCCATTCACCCTTGCACATCCTCTCCAGTTCTGTCAGGTTGGAGGGTGAACGTTGGTGGACAGCCATTTTCAGGTCTCTCTGGAGATGCTCAATTGGGCTTCAGTCAGGGCTCTGGCTGGGCCATTCAAGAACAGTCATGGAGTGGAGAGGCTTCCATCAAGCCACTCTGCCATAAAGCCCCAAATGGTGATGGGCTGCAGTGATGGTTGACTTTCCAGAACTTTCTCCCATCTTCCCACTGCATCTCTGGAATCGTTGGGTTCTTCTTTACCTCTCTCACCAAGGCTCTTCTCCCTCGATTGCTCAGTATGGTCGGACGGTCAGCTTTAGGAAGTTTAGGAGCTTTAGGAGTCCTAGTCGTCCATTTCAGGATTATGGAGGTCACTGTGATCTTAGGAACCTTAAGTGCAGCATAAATTATTTTGTAACTTTAGCCAGATCTGTGCCTTGCCCCAATTCTTTTTCTGAGCCCTTTGGGCAGTTCCTTCGACCTCATGATTCTCATTTGCTCTTGCATGCGCTGTAAGGTCTTATATTGACAGGTGTGTGCCTTTCCTAATGAAGTCTAATCAATTTAATTACACACATATGGACTCCAATGAAAGTGGAAAACCATCTCAAGGATGATCAGAAATGGACAGCACCTGAGTTAAATATACAAGTGTCACAGCAAAGGGTCTGAATATTTATGGCCATGTGATATTTCAGTTTTTGTTCTTTAGTAAATTAGCGAAAATGTCTACATTTCTGTGTTTTTTTTGTCAATATCGGGTGCCGTGTGTACATTAATGAGAAAAAAATCTACTACTATCTACTCAAATCAAATCAAATCAAATCAGATTTATTTGTATAGCGCCAAATCATAACAAAGTTACATCAAGGCACTTTACATATAGAGCAGGTCTAGACCAAACTCTTTATAAATTTATTTAAAGAGACCCAACAGATCCCCAGATGACAATAGAGTCAAGGAAAACTTCCTTTAAGAGGCAGAAACCTCGAGCAGAACCAGGCTCGGGGGGGCGGCCATCTGCCTCGACCGGTTGGGTTGAGAGTGGGAGAGAGAGAGCGAGAGAGAGAGTGAGATAGGCATTGAGGGGAGGGTATAGGCAGGAACATGTTGCTGCATGAAGTTCATGGAGTTGAGCTGTAGTGCAGAATTCATGAAATATGGGACCAGCAGGTGTTGTAGGAACATGGGATGGCAATGAGTCACCACCTGCAGGATGAGGACAGGGAGAGAAAGGAGAGGAACTGGGAGAGACAGAGACTTTGGCAGAACATGGTTAGTAAATGCAGTATAAATGCTTAGAACTGGGTGAAACTGTGTTTTTTAAGAAGGATGGTTCTTTTCAACGCATGCAAGGGGGGACGAAAGGAGAACAAGCGAGAGGGAGGGAGGGAGAGAGAAAGAGGGAGAGGGGGAGAGAGGGTGACAGGGAGAGACAGAGAGAGAGAGAGAGAAGCTCAGTCCTTCCCCCAGAAGCCTAGGCCTATAGCAGCATAGCTAGAGTAGAGGACTTTAACTTTTTAACTATAAGCTCTGTCATACAGGAAAGTTTTAAGCCTGGTCTTGAAAATTACTAAAGAGTCCACCCCCCGGATCGATACTGGAAGTTGGTTCCATAGAAGAGGAGCCTGATAACTGAACGATCTGCCTCCAGATTTACTCTTGGAGACTCTAGGAACCACAAGTAAACCTCCATCTAGAGAGCGGAGTGGCCTGCTAGGACAGTAAGGAACTATGAGCTCTCTGAGATATGATGGAGCTTGGCCATTAAGAGCTTTATACGTTAAAAGAAGGATTTTGAATTCTACTCTATATTTTACTGCCAGCCAACGAAGAGCGGCTAACACAGCAAAGATCAGATAGACAGATAGTAATGAGTTACAGTAGTCCAGCCTAGAAGTTACGAATGTATGGACTAGTTTTTCTGCATCATCCTGAGAAAGGATGTTTCTGATTTTCCTAATGTTTCTCAGGTGGAAGAAAGCTGCCTGACTAACTTGTTTTATGTGAGGGACAAAGGACATGTCCTGGTAAAAAATTACTCCAAGGTTTCTTACAGTGGAGCTGGAAGCCAAAGTAATGCCGTCCAGACTGATGAGATGATTAGATAGTATTTTTCTGAGGTGCTTAGGACCGAGTACAATAACTTCTGTTTTGTCAGAGTTGAGAAGTAAAAAATTTCCAGTCATCAAGACTTTTATGTCTTCAAGACATGCCTGCAGTCTGACTATCTGAGTGACTTCATTTGGCTTCATTGATAAGTACAGCTGAGTATCATCTGCATAGCAGTGGAAGCTGATGCTGTGTTTCCTGATAATGTTGCCTAGAGGAAGCAGATAAAGTGTCAAGAGGATTGGTCCAAGTACTGAACCCTGTGGGACTCCATGACTGACTACAGTACATGAGGAGGAGCTGTTAAGATGAAAAAACCTATGTCTATCTGATAAGTAGGATTTGAACCACCTTAGTGCAGTTCCTTTAATTCCAATTTCATGTTCCAGTCTCTGTAGTAAAATATTATGATCTATGGTGTCGAATGCAGCACTAAGATCTAGAAGGAGTGTGGATCTGGAGTGTGGAGGCTGATCCATTGTCTGAGGCCATTAGAATGTCATTGGAGACTTTCAAATCAAATTATTTCTTGCAGCAAGGTAACAAGTGCAAACGGCTTTCCATTTTATTGATATGTGTTTCTCTCAATGCTGAGACAGTTCTTTGTGTATCACAAAGAAACAAATGGGTGTGATACCTCAAGACTTCCTCTTAGACCACCTAACAGCTACATAAGCTATTCCAGCACACATAAATGACACGTGAGTCTAAGAGAGTGTGATGGAAAATCATTTCCCTCTTGTTTATACTTTACCTAACACAGAGGCCTTTTACACTAGAGAAATTAAGGTGATCGAACAATTGCACCAATTTAGAACATTTTGAGTTTCAGTTTTGATACATACATACATTGCCTTCAACTGCTTATCTGTTTCCGCGTCATGGTGGGTGCTGGAACAAAGCCCAATATCAAATCCCCTGAGAAAAGAAGAAATGAATCCATTCAATTTTCCAAACCCTGTTTCCATCAGTTTACTAAGTGGGTTATTGACGTCCGAGTGTTTGTCGAGTTTATTTGAGAGAACTGTTGGTAGCCCTTGGATGGCTCTGGTGATGCTTCCACCAGGGGCTGTGTTGTTGGGGATGAAGGTACAACACCTATCTCCAAACATTCAGCAGACACCCCCTTTCTCTGCCAAGAGAATGTCCAAGGCCACTCTGTTCTGCCATGCAACCAAGCTGGTTTTCTCCAACTGCTCAGCTATGCCTTTAAGACTATCCCATGTATAATTCACAAATCTCAGTTGGTTATAATAAATAAGATTTATCAAGTCCACATTTTTATCAGTTGTAGCTAGGGTGACCAGATGTCCTGAAAAATTCGGGACAGTCCCGAAATTAAAGCAGTTGTCCTGAATCCCAAATCCTGCCCTAATTGTCCCGAGAATCACACTAGAGTAGAGTCTGGAGTAATTTCCTGATAGAACTTTAAAAACTGATCATGGTGGTTGAGTCGTCCTGCAGCAAGATGATGAAGAGAGAGGGAAGGGGCAGCGCAGGCAAATTTTACCCATTCTCACCTGACCCTAGTAAGAGCCCATCAGATAGACACAAAGACATTTTGATTACAGGCTTTCCAGTTGTAGGGTAATATGGATCTGAGTGTTTTGCCTCCACAGAACATACAAACATTGGCGCAAGGAATAGACTGTTTGTCTTTTTTTTAAGCCAGTTGTCCTGAATACCTGTGCTGTTAGCTGTTAATGAAACATTGCACCATGAGAGCTCCCCCACATCCCGCCCCGATCCTTTTTGCTCAATAATTTACCCTTTCTGCTCTCGTCCTCCTCTTCCATGTCATCAGATTATGGGAACAGTGCAAAATATAAAAACAATAATAGTCTGAAACCTGAGCACAGCTAGTTTAATATTAATCATTTCCTATTCTCTAGGAATAGAAGTGGGCAGAATAGTTTGAAGGGCAAAGTGAGCATGGCTGGAGTTAATAAAAATGGTAGATTAGAGGGAAAGAAGCTCCAGGTTTGTCCTTGTGGTTGGCAAAAAGTAACTTCAGTTAGAAGCCTTAGAGTGCATCAGGAAAGAAAGAGATGTGTGGGAAAGGAAGGGCAGTGTGGCCGCATCAATCAGAACTTTTTAAGAAGTCAGTTGAGTAAGTCGGATGAAATCCAGCGACAGGCAGAAAACCAATTGATATCAAAGGATATCAACAACACAGCCACAGAGGTGGAGGAGGAGGTTATAAGAAGGGATGCAGCTGATATTGAGGTGAACAGGCCAGTCAAAGAGAGAAATATGGAGCAGAAAGCTAGAGTTAAATGGCGTAGATCAGGAATGTCAAACTCAATTGCACAAGGGGCCAAAATTCAAAACACACTTTAGGTCGCGGGCCAAACAGGATAAACATTTATTGAACACACTAAAACTAAATGTTTTTGGAACATAAATATGAATAAAAACAGACAGGAATATTATTCTGAAACAAACTTAAACCTAAAATAACTTATAATATAATATTAAGCAATTATAATATTTAAATATTGCTCTCCATAAAAATATCTTGTTAAATTATACAACTTAGAACTTAAATTAAACAATTTAACATTAAAATAACATTCAAATCCTTTGCTCCTTTGTCAATGTATATAAAAAAATAAACTTAAATATCCCAAAAGATTTTGCTCTCCTTAAAAATATCTCCTGTCAAAATTATACAAGTTAGAACATGCTACAAAACCTGGAAATATACATAAAATGTGTGCTTTTCAGCAATGACAATTCAAATCATTCAGTTTTCTTTGCTCTTATGACTCTGATCTGATCATATGCTCTGATCGCAGCCGGACACCTGGCATCTTTTTTTGGCAACAAGTTGGTTTATGTTTGGTGTGAAGTCCTGTGTTGTCGAGATTCTCAGGATGGACTGCAGGTGCTCATCAGTGAGACGACTTCTGTGTGCTGTTTTGTTAATCTTCATCACTGAGAAGACCTTCTCACACAGATATGTGCTCCAAAACATGCACAAGGTTCGAGCCGCATGAAGACGGAGCTGAGGGTTACTGTAGGGATGGAGTGAATGAACTGTGCGGGTCCTGCAGTGTCGTACTTTGCCTTCAGTGTCCCATTACACTGTAGCTCAATCAATTCCATCTGAATCTGCACAGGTGCAGTTTCAACATCAACGGCAAATGGGTTGCGAAGCAACTCAAAACTCTTTTTTTGTGCTTCAAAGTCACTAAAGCGCCGTGCGAACTCCGCGCGTAGTGTGCTCAGTTTGTCGGCAAAGTGGGTTTTGGGGAACACAGTTGCGCCGACTTGGTTCAACATTACTTGGCAACAGGGAAAGTGAGGCAAGTTGCACTGTTGCATTTGTGTCTCCCATAAAAGCAGCTTCACTTGAAATGCTTTCACTGCGTCATACATGTCAGTGATCATGCGGTAACGTCCCTGAAGCTGCAGATTTAAGGCGTTAAGATGAGCTGTTATGTCAGCCAGAAACGCTAACTCGCACTTCCATTTTTCATCCCTCAAAACAATGGAGTCTTTTCCTTTACTGTCCATGAACTGACAGATTTCGTTGGTGAGCTCAAAAACTCTGTTGAGAACTTTCCCCCGACTTAGCCAACGCACCTCTGTATGATAAGGAATGTCGGCAAACTCTGAATCTATCTCCTGCATAAAGGACCTAAACTGCCGGTGATTTAACCCTTTAGCTCGGATAAAGTTTACGGTTTGCGTTACAGTGCTCATTACATGGTCCATCTTCAGGACTTTGCCGCATAGTGCTTCCTGGTGTATGATGCAGTGATATGCTGTTAACTCACCAGTACAGTTCTCCTCCTGCATCTTCACACGCATCCTTCCCACTAGTCCACTTTTTTCACTGCACATAGCCGATGCTCCATCGGTTGTAAGTCCAATAAGTTTGTCCCAGGGCAGTTTCATGTCGGTTACACTTTGACATACGTTTTCAAAAATGTCTTTTCCAGTCGTTGTCCCGTGCATCGATTTAATGTCCATCACTTCCTCTGTTACGCGCAAATTGGAGTCCACTCCACGGATGAAGATGGCCAGTTGTGCAGTATCAGTCAGGTCAGTACTTTCATCCACAGCAAGAGAGTAGGCAATAAAGTCTTTGCTTCTTTCACTCAACTGTGCTCTTAAATCAGTGGCTATCTCACAAATTCGATCAGTGACCGTATTTCTACTCAGGCTTATATTTGCCAGCATCTGCTTTTTGTCTGGACATAAGACGTCGAACACCTTGATCATGCAGCTCTTCAGAAATTCTCCCTCCGTAAATGGCCGCGCTGATTTGGCGATCTCCTCTGCCACGATAAAACTTGCTTTCACAGCAGCTTCACTTTGTGATTTTGCACGGGTAAAAAACGTCTGCTGGAATGTCAGATTCTTCTTTAACTCTTCTGCTTTCTGTTTCTTCTGCTCTGCATCCAGGTCTTTCAGATTATCCTTATGTTTTGTCTCAAAGTGCCGTCTTAGATTGAATTCTTTAGTTACAGCCACATTAGCGCCACAAATGAGACACACGGGTTTACCGGCAATGTCAGTAAACATATACTCAGCCTCCCATCGGTTATTAAAGGCTCTGTTTTCAGAATCAACTTTTCTCCTCGGCATCGTGAGGGGTATCTTTCGCTAACGGCTATCTTCGTAATATCTTGTAATAACTAGACTTAATTGATGCGGGAAGTGCACGGCAAGGCAGCCGAAGCCTTGCATTATGGGATATGTAGTTATCAACGTTTCATATCGACGGGCCATTAATAACGATAATGTAAAATGATCTTTCGGGCCGGATATGATTACACGGCGGGCCGGATGTGGCCCGCGGGCCGTGAGTTTGACACATGTGCCCTAAGGGTATACAAAGGTCTTGGCTACAAATGTAGGCTGACCAAACGTCCTCTTTTCCCCGGACATGTCCACTTTTTACGTACCATCCGGGGGGTTTTATTAATTAATGATAATGTCAGGTTTTCCTTCTGTGTGTGTATATGTGTGTACCCCCTCCCCCGGTTGTCATTGTTTGGGTTAGCGTGTGTGACGTAATCCCCGAGAGGCTGCCTCCTTAACCTGTTCGCTCAGTCCCCCTAGTGTTTGGGACTAACATTAACATATGAAAGGCGTCCTTTATATAACGAAAGTAGGCAGGGTTTAATGCAAATTTCAACGCAGACGTTTTTAACACACTTTCAGCTACATGCACAAAATTTTGAAGTTTTGAGACAATAACTGGGACAGCTCTCTACTGCAACTGGGGCACGGAAAAAGCAAGATGAAGAGTCATAGAGGGACATCACCGGGGTCCCCTGCTGAGGGCGCTGGCGTCCAGCCAATGCCCTCCTGTTCAAACTCGGAACCACACCCCCGAGGTGGATCCTGGGGTCATGGCGACTAAAAGTGTGTTTTTACTGCCCCAAGTTTTAATGTAATTATGAAATTTATAATTTAAAAAAATCAAAGACAATACATGAAATTTCAGAAATTATTATTATTTTTTTTTTTTATTAAATTTATTTCAGAAATTTCGAAGGTCTTTGTTAATTTCAACCATCCCTGATAGTTGTGGGTTTACGTCTGGAGTTCTAAAGCTTCAAAATAACAACATAAAACAGGCAAAAACAGGTCAAATTCGTGTTTGGATAGGTTTTGGACAGGTTTCGGCCCTATAAATGCAATTTTCAAATGAAATTTTACTTTTGTAACTGGTGTTTCTAAAAGCAGTCATGTCTGTGATTGGCCAAAAAAAGTTTTCTGTTAAAAAAAATGTGTATATCACTGAAATCTTGCAGTGTGAATTTTAGCCAAATTGGACCATTTTGGATAGGTTTGGCACACTGGAGATCGCCAAGGGACACTGTTTGGTAAAAACTCTATGGCGGTCCACAAGGCACCGGTTGCAGTCAGCTGTGTGGCGCAGGGCAGCACGGGTCTTCTTCCAGATCCTGCGGCAGCGACGGAGGTGAGCCTGTACTGAAGGCACAGAGACTTCCTCTTCCTGAGCTGGGAACAAAGGGGGTTGATAGTCTAAAGAACTCTCAAAAGGGGACATATCAGTTGCAGTGCAGGTCAGCGAGTTGTGGGCATACTCAACCCAGGGAAAGTGTGAGCTCCAGGAAGAGGGATTTTTTTGCACCCACACAGCAGAGGGCAGCTTCCAGGTCCTGATTAGCACGCTCAGCTTGACCTTTAGTTTGGGGATGAAAACCAGAGGAGAGACTCACTGATGCTCCAAGAGCTCGACAAAATGACTTCCATACCTGAGAGATGAACCGTGAGCCTCTGTCAGACACTATGTCCAAAGGGATGCCATGGAGACGGAAAACATGATGGACCAGCAGCTCTGAAGTCTCGAGGGCTGTGGGGAGTTTAGCTAGGGGCACAAAATGCACAGCCTTTGAGAAACGGTCAATAATTGTGAGTATGGTTGTGTTACCTTCGAACGAGGGTAATCCAGTGACAAAAATCTATAGCAATATGGGACCATGGACGGCCAGGTATTTGCAGTGGGCGGAGCAGACCAGCTGGAGGGTGGCGACTGGCCTTTCCCCAAGCACACACAGTGCAGGCAATAACAAAGCCTCGAGTATCAGCATCCATGGTGGGCCCCCAGAAGCGCCTCTTCCGGAGAGAGAGAGTGCGGCCAATACCAGGATGACCGGCAAAACGAGAAGAGTGACCCCACTGGAGAACCTGGGAACGGACAGCGTTAGGCACAAAAACACGATTAGGGGGTCCGTTACCTGGATCAGGCTGGGTGCGCTGTGCTTCTTTGATGAGGGACTCAATCTCCCAGGTAATAGCTGCCACAACACAGGAGGTAGAGAGAATGGTGACCAGGGTGGTAGGTGAGTGTGAACCGAAAGCGGCCAAAAAACAATGCCCAGCGGGCTTGGCGTGAGCTCAGGCGTTTGGCTGTTTGAATGTAGGCAAGATTTTTATGGTCTTTCCATACTATGAAGGGATGCTCAGCACCTTCCAGCCAATGACTCCATTCCTCCAATGCCAGTTTTACTGCAAGCAACTCACGATTCCCAACATAGTTGCGTTTGGCGGGAGACAGACGGCAAGAGAAAGAAGCACAAGGGTGGAGCTTCTGATCTGAAGCAGAGCGCTGGGAGAGAACAGCCCCGACTCCAGTATCTGAAGCATCCACTTCCACAATAAACTGATGTGAAGGGTCAGGCTGAACTAAAACAGGTGCAGCAGTGAAGTGCCTCTTGAGTTCTGTGAAAGCATGTTCAGCCTCTGCAGTCCAGGAGAAGGGTACAACAGAGGAGGTGGTTAGGGGTGCGGCGACACGACTGTAGTCTCTAATGAAGCGTTGGTAGAAATTAGCAAAGCCCAGGAACCGTTGAAGCTGTTTCACAGAAGTGGGTGTTGGCCATGCTGCCACTGCCTGAATCTTGTCAGGATCCGTCTTCACCTGCCCACCTTCAATGATGTACCCCAGAAAGCTCACTGAACTGACATGAAACTCACATTTCTCTGCCTTAACGTACAGCTTGTTCTCCTGAAGACGTTGCAACACCTGGCGGACATGTTGAATGTGCTCCTCCATGCTCCGGGAGAAAACCAGGATGTCATCAAGGTAAACGAAGACGGAGCAGTTGAGCAGGTCTCAAAGCACATCATTAACGAGAGCCTGGAAGACAGCTGGGGCACTTGTCAGCCTAAAGGGCATAACCAGATACTCGAAGTGTCCAAGGGGTGTGTTGAAGGCGGACTTCCACTCATCTCCCTCCTGTATCTGAACCAGATGGTAGGCGTTTCTCAGGTCCAGTTTACTGAAGACTGTGGCATTCTGTAGGGGCTCGAAGGCGGAGCTAATCAGAGGCAGGGGGTATTTGTTCTTAATAGGCTTTAATAGGTTCTTATTCAGGCCACGATAATCAATACAGGGATGGAGAGTATGTAGACACAAAGAAAAACCCCAGACCAACAGGGGAGGAGGATGGGCGAATAATTCCTGCTGCTAGAGAATCCTTGATGTACTTCTCCATGGATTCTCTCTCTGGACGGGAGAGGTTGTACAAATGGCTGGTAGGGAGGGGGGCTCCTGGGAGGAGGTCAATACCACAGTCATATGGGCAGTGAGGAGGAAGGGATTGGGCATGTTGTTTACTGAAGACCTCACTGAGGTCGTGATATTCGGGAGGAACAAGGGAAAGATCAGAAGGTTCTGATTTGGATGGTGAGGTTGGAGTATCAATGCCCACGGGGGAAAGAGCAGATTGTAGACATGTACAATGGCAGTAGGAACTCCAGCTCACCACTTTTGCTGCTGTCCAGTTGATATGGGGATTATACAGTCTCAGCCAAGGTTGTCCAAGTATTATCGGGGCCAGAGGGGATGAGATGAGGTGAAACTGAATCTGCTCACGGTGGTTTCCTGAGAGGATGAGAAGCAGGGGACAAGTTTTGTGAGTGACTCGAGACAGAAGTCTCCCATCTAGAGCGTCAGCATCCATGGGTTTAGCCAGTGGCTCAAAAGGAATGCCAGCTTGGGAGGCGAGATTAATATCCAAAGAATTCTCATCTGCACCAGAGTCTACTAAGGCTGACAAGGGCAACATCTCAACTCCCCAGCACAATGTGGCTTGGAGCTGCATACGTGGGAAAAAGGAAGTTTGACTCACCAGTACTCCCACAGCTACAGGTGAGCTCCTCCTTTTGGCCGGAGGGAGCATGAGTCAAGGAAGTGGCCCGTCTGGCCACAATACAGGCACTCGCCTGCCCTTATTCTTCGGTAACATTCTGATAGGGACAAATGTGCCCGGCCCAGCTGCATGGGCTCTTCAACAGAGGTGGCAGCACTGGCAGGAGGATTACTGGGGTTGGTTCTCACATTAGGGGGAGATGGATTGTGAGAAATGGACCAGGATGGTGGGCGGCTAACTCTCTCCCTACGACGTTCTCGTAGGTTGATTTTGATTGACAGGGAAATGAGGGAGTCTAGACTGTTGGTATCGTCTCTCGCTGCCAATTCATCCTTGACTACAGCATTAAGCCCATTCAGAAAAACTCCCTGGAGGGACTCATCATTCCAGACAGAATCTGCAGCTATAGTCCTAAACTCAACTGAATATTCTGCTACACTACGGGTTCCCTGACGAATATGGAGCAGACGTCTGGCAGCATCTTTACCTCGGACAGGATGATCAAAAACCTTTCTCATCTCAGAAACAAAGTTAACATATGAGGAGCTAACTGCAGGCTGACCCTCCCACACAGCTGTAGCCCAAGCTAATGCACTCCCACTAAGCAGCCCTATAATGTACGTTATCTTGGACTTATCTGTGGTGTAGGTTGATAGCTGCTGTTCGAAGAATAAGGAACACTGCATCAAGAAGGCCCTGCATGTTCCCAAATCCCCGGAATAGCACTCCAGCGCTGGAACATAAGGCTCTCTGGCTGGGAGAACAGGAGAGGCTGCTGCAACCACCGGTGGAGACTGGCTGGGCTGGGGTTCAGGCGCAGGGTTGGAAAGGTGAGTAGAGAAAAAAAATCCACCTGACTCCCAATTCAAACTACCTGAGTTGAAAGAGTCCTGAGGGTTTCCATAACTTCTTGGAGAAGCTGATCGTGGTGACTAACACGAGCACCTTGGGCAGCAAGGGCATGACGGAGTGAGTCAGAGTCAGCATGGGAAAAAACAGGTTCTCGGGGGGAGGGATCTGTGTCTGTTGGGTCAATTGTGGCCAGATCGTTCTGTTACAATCATTGAGGAGGACCCAAATGCAGAACACAGACAACCGGAGTGTGGGGAGGAAAGAATGGAAGTTTATTGCAGGAATGATGAATGTAGCATGAGGAGAATATGTCCGTGGGATGGAGGCTGAGGGGAGTCGGTAGATGGCCAAGGTACAGAGACGGGGGTGGAAGATCTTAGCTGGCTGGAAGCGTGGCAGGCAGGCAGGCAGGCAGGCAGGTGAGCGAGCAAGCAAGCAAGCAAGCAAGCAAGCAGGCAGGCAGGCAGGCAGGCAGGTAGGTTGTCGATGTCCACGCGTCGTCTTCCACTTCTGATTGGTCTGCTATGAATCTGCATGCAGTGCACCTGTTTTCTCTCTGATTGACCTAACCTCGCTGCTATCTGACTCCTCTTTGTCTGTCTGTGAGAGATCTTTCCTTTCTGTCACAAGTACGCACACTCTCTGTCATTTTCTGACGCACACACTTTACAAGGACATCTACTTCAAACCCTGTGTCTTCTGTATGTTCATTTCTAACGGACACTCTGTACTTTTCCACTATCCAAGCAACTACATATTCTTCATAACACATCAAGCTTGGAAGCACACATCTTAATACAAAAAGGCATACTGGTAATTAACTGTTATCTGAATACATACTTTTAATATGTACAATATCCCAACAGTCCCCCTTTTGGTCTCATTAAACATGAGACCACTTACACCTCGACCTCCGACTCAGAGTCTGGGCTCGGGTTCCCAAGTAGAGCAGTTGTCTCAATCTGAGCCATTTGATAAGGAGGGGGAGGATAAGGACTCTTCTTCTCCACTGCTGCTACTATCATGCGTTCACAAAGAGATCTAATGCATGGGATACAACAACATCCACACAAGCCTAATACAGCAATCATTCCAATCAGGGAGAGCAATACCGAGACCACCAAATTTTTCCACTTACCGAACCACTGCTCAAACACACCACCCAATGGGTTATTGATACCTGAGTTGTCGTGCATTTCTTGTGAGAGGGTGCGTAGCCCTTCCAGTGCTCTTGTCACCGAACCGTCCGGAGCGGTGTTGTTGGGAATAAAAGTACAGCACAATCCCTGAAACATAGAACATACGCCCCCTTTTTCTGCCAATAACATGTCTAAGGCAATGCGGTTCTGCACTGTCATTAATGAGGTAGCTGCCAGCTGTTCTGACAGTCCACTCACTGCATCTCTAGTGGCGTTAGCAAGTCTAAGGACATTGTAATGAACATAATTGATTCTGTCAACATTTTTATTAGGAGTAATAGGGAATAGGGCGGATAATATGGGTATGTTTTCAAATCCTGCGGCTACCTGATCAGCCAGTTTATACTCATCTGGCACTCCCCTAGGGATGCCTATGGAGTCCATGTATGTGGTTGACCCAGTGCCAATTTCGAATGTATTTCTCTTTCTTCTATTGTGTGCAGACCCTGTGTCCCTACTGCCAAGGAGGACCAGGGGAACTGCCAGTCTCACCATGGCACATGTGCCACTCCAGGATGCTGGGAGAGACAAATGGAGAGTCTTATCACCACAATACCAAAACAGATCTCCTCTGGCTATTATCATTGTACTTGCGTTTGCCCAGGTGGTCATATTGATGAGGTGGTTGCACCAATCCATCTGCATATGTCCCATGTCCGTCACTTGGCCTGAGGACAGGTTTCTGTGGAAACAGGTATAGTTATTCTTTTTAGGAGTAAAGGTTGGTGGGACAGTGTGATTTTTTACAACAGGAAATACTGAGCTAAGTGTGCGGCATCCACTAGGTTCGGCAAACCTGGTCATGTTAATCATGCAATTAAATCCTCTTGGATCTTCCTCCGGGAATAAAGGGGCTGGCGTGGTGAACATAGTAGGTCTAGCTGAAGAGCAGGCTACACAGTTTGACATATTCATTGAGCTTGCTGTAGCGGCAATCCAATCTAGCCATAAGTTTCTGTCACCATATCCTGTAGCAATTTTAATCATATCACTGCGTGTCAATTTAGAGTAGTCAATGCTAATTATACCTTCCTTTTGCACTGTCATCGCTGGAGTCGAGGCTGTGTCGGTTTGCGGTGTAGTCGTACTAGTTTTATTCGGAGGAGGCGGTTGTAAGAATGTGATTTTAATTAACCCTTTGGTGTCTGTGCCAGGATGATGTACTCCTAAGATAAAATAAGCTGTTCCGTCTGTTGTGCTGCAGGGGCCACGGGGGAGAGGGTTCTGTGTCAGGTTATATACACTGAGCAATATGGGGTTATGCTCGTGTGAGCCTTGGTGTGATTGATATGTTTGTCGTTGCAAGTTTACCTTATCTCTCGCACACCACTTCCCTTTCTTGCAGGGTCTAGGTGTCCAACTAACACCCGTCCAGGTGAGCACAGAGTCCCAGGTTGGACACCACCTGCCTTTATTTGTTAACATACATAAATATACATCATACCCCCTCCAGTTCGCCTCCTTGTTTCCACAGTTTATTACAGAGCACAGGTCGAACTGGAACCCCGTGTTCTGTCCCATTGTGTACTTTAATTCCATGCCTCCATATCTGTCGATGCAGTCTGTGCTCTGAGTGCTGCGTTTGGAGTGGTTCAGTGGTGGGGTCTGGTCTGCGTCCCTGAAGGAAGATTCATAAAACATTAAAGATACAACAATTACACCTGTTAATGTAATAACTCCCAGCCAACACCACTTATCATGGTGAGGCTCTATTCCCAATCTAGTAAACATCTTAATATCCCGCTAAATCTACTTAAAATGGAATGTATATGTAAATGCAAGCTATCTTTCTAGATCCTGGACTATTGTCTTCTCACTTATACTCTAGGCAAGAATAATCACCTATAGGAGCTTTAAACCTTCTCACCTTTCACAGGACCACCGTCCGCACTTTGCTAATAGTAAAAAAAACTAAAAAGTGTCAGCTGTATGCTACAGCTAAGAGAACTTGTTCCCCCTTTTCAAGTCTTTCAGTTTCTACTCTTTGCAACTTGCTATCTCTTCCAGTGTTCGAGCAGGGGGTTCTGCTGCGGCACACTGACTCCAATGATACCAAGTGTCACCTTTCCCTTGGAGTTTCACTGCGTGGGACGTCCGTTCCACGACTTTGTAGGGGCCAGTCCACCTTGGTTCTGACCACTTTCTTTTGAGCACTTTCAGGAGGACCCACTCTGCTGTTGAGGGCTCCTTTTCCTCTCCACCTTTCTCCGGTTCAGTCACCTGTTTGGAAAAAGCTGACACCAAAGCTGTTAGTTGGTCATAATATGGTTTGTATTTCAAACCTTTCCTTTCCTCCTCTACGGTCTGCACTCCAGCTCCCGGTCCCGGGAACTGCTGACCCGTTTTCAACTCATATGGGGTAAACCCTGTTAATGAGCTGACTGAGCTCCTGATTGACATCAGAGCTAAGGGTAAAGCATCTACCCAATTCATCTTAGTCTGAGCACAAATTTTGCCTATCTTCCCTTTGATAGACTGATTCATCCTTTCTACTTTTCCTTGCGATTGAGGATTGTAAACAGAACCGAAGTTATGTTTTAACCCGAGCATTTCTTCAACCTTTTGTAGATCGTGATTTTTGAAGTGAGTGCCATTGTCCGACCGGACCTTTTCTGGAAAACCATGTCTTGGAATGTAATGGTTCACCAGAAACTTTACCACAGACTTACTGTCTTCCCGCTTTGTGGGGATGGCTTCTGGCCATCCTGAATACGCATCCACACATACCAACATATACCTGTAACCTTGGGCCGGATTCACCATATCTGTGTAGTCTATGATGATCTCTTTCCCTGCTTTTGTCTCAAGAGGGAAACGTCCAGGATGTGGTTCGACTGCTGGTCGAGCATTATACATTGTACACTCATGACAAGTATTTACATGATATTTACACATTTCTTTCAAAAATGGATGCCACCAATTTTCCAGATTCCTCTGCATCTGTGTAGCCCCAACATGCCCCACTCCATGCGCCTCCGTCAGTACTAGTGGTTTTATTCCCGGTGGCAGTCGTGTGTGAAAGTGAGATTAGGTGCCTCTCAATGCAGTGAGTGTGAATGTAGTTGAATTGACATAGGCAACAACACTGTGAGTGGTTAGAATGTGTAGTGGGTGGTCCATGACGATGTGTGCTGTTTTTTGTATGATTTTTGCTATCCCTGCTGCATGTTGTGTACAAAGTGGATGACGTTTTTCCATGTTATCTAGCATTGTGCTGATGTACATCAATACTTTCCTATCTCCCCCTTTTTTCTGGAACAGCACTCCATTCACGCAATGTGCTGTGCCAGAAACATCAAGATAAAACGTGGAAGAGTAGTCAGGGACAGCTAGACTGGCAGCGAATCGATCATACGTGCCGCATCAGGATGATCAGTTTTTTCGCGTCCATGGTGTCGAAAAACCTGGGCATGGTCCATAAGTGCCTGATCAGTGCAAGAGACCTGTATTTTGTAGATTTCAGCAGAGGGGGAATACAACAGTGACGACGCAAGAGGTTTCCAATCAGTTAGTAGCTGCGCCGTTTTCACAATCGAGCCTAATTCTTTAGCTTGATGTTCGGGATGCAAAGCAAGGGAGATGTGGGGAGCAGCTTCATCACTCATCATGTACCACTCTTGTTGTTCAGGGGTGAGTGTTACTTCTGCAGCAACACCAATAGGAGCCACATAAATAGCACATGAATGTAGTTCCCAATTTTGTCCCTCTATGTCTTTATTAAACTGTTCCTCATACCACTGAGTTTCCTGTCTGTCATAAAACAAAGTCATATGGAGAGGGTCAGGAGGGGCCACGTAGGGGCGAATCTGGGAGATCCAGGGCTTCCAGGTGAGATAGGCCGACAAGATTCCACCTTTGTCTACTTTTTCACTGTGCAATAAACCCCAATAGACGTCAGCTGCTTTTTCAGCGATGGGTTGGATGAGGTATTGACTCGAATGTGTGGCGCCGGCGCAGTCACATGGCAGAGAGGTGCCATCAGGAAAAGAGACTGTGAGGCCGTCCGGGGAGCAGAGGATGGTTGCTCCCAAGCGAGTCAGAAGATCTCTCCCTAGAAGATTGGAAGGCACTTCAGGAGAATGCACAAATGGGTGCAACACAGTCTGGTTACCCAACCGGGTAGTGAGAGGCTTGGTGTAAGACAGAGTAGTAAGAACCCCAGAGAAACCCATGACTGTTATGACTTCAGTTGACAACAAGTTTTTTTGTACAGTCTTGATGGTGGAAACGGTGGCACCTGTATCCACAAGGAAAGGCAGTGTGTCTTGATTTACTGCCACTGACAACACCGGTTCTGCCGTGAGGTGCTGTTCAGGGCTTCTCTGTGGGGTGTGTCACTCGGCATCCTGCCACAGGGGGAACTGTGGGTAGGGAGGATGAGAGCCATCTCCATGGCCTCCTCTTTGTTGCTCCCCTCCCCTTCCTCTCAGTTGATATCCACCACGTGCTGAGGCCGGGTTGTATGGACCGTCCTTCATCCAGTGGGAGGAGTCACCACACAGGAAACAGACACGGTTTCGTCCATAAGACCATCCCCCTGAGAACCCTCTCCTTCCCCCGCCCCTCGGACCTCTCCACCCTCTGTTTATTCCTCCCCCCCCTTCTATGGTGCGGCTCCCATGGCGGAGTGTGAGAAAAATCCGGATAAGCCGGGGTGATATCTCCTCCCCCAGACTGTACTGTCTGGGCCATTATCTTAGTTGGCTCTTTCTTGCCTTTTTTCTTTTCATTAACTTCCTCCCTGACCTTGGCTAGTTGCAGTTTGAGCAATTGATTTTGAAGGTCAGTGTGTTCCTTCTCATCTTGTTGTGTTTTATCTTGGGCGGCAGTGAGATGATGAACGAGGTGCTTTTCCCACACACACAGGTGGCATCCCAGCATATCAGGATTGTTTTTCATGGCCTGTTGCACTGACTCAGGGACTCCATTCAAAACAGCTTGGCGGAACCACTCGGCCTGAGAGCCACTATTTCCTGGATGCAGTCCTGTTTGAGTGGTCCAAATGTCTTTTACTGCACTTAAAAATTGACGAGGGTTTTGTTTTGGGTCCCATGTGATTTTAGGTATAGCAGTAGCGTTGGGCAAAGGGAAGTGAGTACGCATGGCAGCTCCAATTTCAGTACAGTGGTTTAAGAATGGGCTATTATTAGGTAAATGGTGAATGTGCGCGTCTGTCTCAGTGTTTTGTGTGTTGGGTGTTTCAAGGCTCATTATGCCTTTATCTATGTAAAATGTTGACACAGGATACATTCCTAGCGCTGGAGGTGCATATGGCGGGGGACATGTGTAGGTGTCAGATGCAGTTACCAGTCCGGAGAGTTGCTCCTTTTGATGCAGGTGTTTGGTGCCCTGCCAGTGAACCAGCAGCTCAGACCACTCCTGTCGCTCCTTCTCCCCCTCCTGCTCCTTCTTCTTCCAGCTCTGTCTCTGCAACATACCTGCGCTCTGACCCTGCTCTGCCGCTTCCTGCTTTTTGTTTATGGCTGCTCTGTCTTTATCTACGATGCCAGATAATAGTTGTGTTCTAATGTTTTTATATTGGTTGCGTACTAATCCGTCGCACCCTCCATACTCCCCATACTCCCTCTCGAACTCTCCCTCTATGGTAATGTAACAATGTAGTCACACTTTTACAAGAATTATCAAACTATGTTCCTTTGTAACTACACGCCACGTGACTGCGACTGCATGCAGATCACCGCGGACTTACTCTTCCCTTTTACTGCTGTGATTCTGCTTCTCAAGTTCCACTAGCTGCAGGCCGACACATCCAAGCTTCTACACCTCTCTCCTAAGAGGGTGCGGGATGCCTATTGCTCGGCGACAGTTAGCTTCTATCTTGAGGCAAAATTACACAACTTCCTCCCTTATGCCCCACCGAACACGACACCGCTCGAGATCCGACAAAGCGCTGGAATTTGGGCCACCTCTACTAGGCCCTACACAGCACTTCCGCCTCGTAAAAATAGCTGGTTGTCGGTAAACCACCCACACAATTTATACCATAATTATTTTATACAAACCAACAATACTTCATATCTTACACTCTCCAGAAATGGAGTGGTTTTGCAAGCCGCTGAATATACGTGTCTCAATTTGAGCGATAGTATTCAGGTTGAGGATCACATGGCACACGCTCCCCCGCTTACAAAACTCCGTAACCTCTTTTCTGTGTTTCCACAATCAACACAGGGGTCTTTCAACCTCTTTTTCACTCTTTAGTACTTCTCTCAGGACGCTCACGACTATACCACCAGCTGTCCAAGGAGCCACCTTATGGATGTCTCCCCGAGCTATCTATATCATTACCTGTCCAAGGGACCACCTTATGGATGTTCCCCCGAGGCGAGGTCACCTCTGTAGAGACTGGATGGCACACCCTAAGTCTCAGGGCCTCTTAGACTATGTTTAATATTTAGGAGATGATTTTATGAATCATTCCAGGGCCATTCCCCCGACTATGTCTCGTGTTTGGAGAGAGTGCGGACTTAAGGTCCGTCTCCGGGCATCTCACCCCCGTCCTGTTGTCGACAACTTATCGTTTTAAGCTTTATTCTTTCTGCTTTAGGTTTACTAGGAGGCTTTAGTTAAATGACAACACACTTTTGGTATGTCCAATTGCAGAACTTTTGATTAAACAGGCGTCTGCTTACCTTTCGTTTGTGGCCGGCCAAGTGTTGTCACCGAACTGCGATCCTCCGCTGTGTACTCTTTTTTTTCCTTTTTCTCCGTCACTTCTCCTTCTTCATCACGTCAGGGTCACCAATTTGTTGGAGAACAGTCTGCTCAATCTACTAAACAACGTACTCTATGTGTGAGCCGTCTCCAGCGCGTTCTTTTATGAAGAGAATAGGAGAAGATATTCGGTCTCAATTCAAGTATTTATTTAATCCAGCAGAAGAATAAAGCTTACAGAGCTCTGGGTCGAAACTTCTTTCCCTAACACCAACAAATGTGTGTCAGTTCACGAAGTCTCACACTCTGTATTTCCCTGACCCAGTATATAAGACGTAACAGTTCAGATAAATGTGCACGCAAGCCGATGTCCTCTTCTGATTGGTCCGTTGTCGATGTCCACGCGTCGTCTTCCACTTCTGATTGGTCTGCTATGAATCTGCATGCAGTGCACCTGTTTTCTCTCTGATTGACCTAACCTCGCTGCTATCTGACTCCTCTTTGTCTGTCTGTGAGAGATCTTTCCTTTCTGTCACAAGTACGCACACTCTCTGTCATTTTCTGACGCACACACTTTACAAGGACATCTACTTCAAACCCTGTGTCTTCTGTATGTTCATTTCTAACGGACACTCTGTACTTTTCCACTATCCAAGCAACTACATATTCTTCATAACACATCAAGCTTGGAAGCACACATCTTAATACAAAAAGGCATACTGGTAATTAACTGTTATCTGAATACATACTTTTAATATGTACAATATCCCAACAGTAGGTAGGCAGGCGATCCACAGTGATGGTGTTTAGATGGCAGTAGGTATTCATTTCGTTTCGTTTATGTATGGTTAAATGTGTATATGTATGTATGCATGTGCACTGAGAAAAATTACAGGAAGTTCTTTGTTGAAGTTTTCTTTGTATTTCATGGTAGGCTAATCTCTATATGTCTAGGGCACATGTGTCAAACTCACGGCCCGCGGGCCACATCCGGGAGTCCTCAGTGTAGGACGAGTTGATCAAATAGGCGGACTTCAAATCTGTGGCAACGGCACGAAACATTTTCTGTTCCATTTACTGCCAAAATGGCGGTGTAAACAAAAGCTATCACGTGACGTCCTGAGCGCTATATGGAACATGGATGTGAGCTAGCTGGTACAACTCACTTTCAATCAAACTACACTTGTAGTTTGTATTACATTTTCCTCTTCTTTTTTGCGTAGATGACTGAACGGAAACAACTTTTTCTCGGTGTATATCGGCCAAGCGGAACCATAACAATGTAAATCGAGAGGATGGGGACACTTTTAATGCGACACCGCAGTGAAGACTTAGTTTCCGTAAATACACAGCTCTCTTCCTTCTACGAAAACACTTCACGTGTGTTTGCTCGGTTCCTGCGTAGTCTGGACCTCGATAAGGAAACATTCATTATCGCATCTGAACGTTGAGCTGTGATACTGATACTGATACATTATTAATAATAATAATACCGTGTATTTTTCGCTTAAGGCCCAAATTGTAGCGGAAGGACAGCTAACGTTAGCTTTACAAAAAGTTCCTGGTTGAATGACAATCGAAATGGAGATAAACGACAGGGATTTTTTAAACAGCCCTCCTGTGAAGACGGTGAGATTTGGGGGCAATGTTGCGGAAATGTTAGTGAAATATAAACGGGTGAGTGCTGACGCCGTGTTGCTCTATTCAGAAGGCGAAGTGCTCGGCATTTCTGATACACACCAGATTCACTTTTCTTTTTCTTCTTGTTTGAAGGGGGACTGCACTGATTATGAGCTACTGAAACATCAGCTGGGTGATCCTGAGATAAAGGTGCCGCAGAACATTGTGATCGAGGTGACCTGGAATCAGTGGCATAAGAAGTCATGTCATGCTGTGTTTGTTTCTCCTCTCCTCAGGATGCTCAGATCATTAACTGGCTTCAAGAAATTCGCAGTTGTGTGACCCAACTGACCAAAGAGCACGAACAGCTCATTTACACGATCTTGGTGAGTCATTTTTCAATTAGCTTTTTATCAATGTAATAATGAACCACTTTCCTAACTTCATATTACAGACACTCTGAAATTATATTGTAAAAGATTTTTCCTACATTGATTAGTTGATAGGACATTCCTGCTGAAGCTAAAAACTGGTTCTGGTCTTTGTCACAATGAGAAGTGAAGACAAGATCTTTGAGCCTCTCTCCTGGGCTTTGGGAAATATGAGCATTTTATAGATAAAACTTTTAAAATGCATTAGGATCGAGATTGAGAATAATTGATAATGAAAATTAGAATTTATTTTGTTAGGTAATATATTGACCAGATTTCCCCAAAACATAATCTTCATATATATCTATATCTATACATCTCTCTCTCTCTCTCTCTCTCTCTCTCTCTATATATATATATATATATATATATATATATATATATATATATATATATATATATATACACATACATACATACCAGTTAAATTATTTTTCAGTAAAGGATTTTTTGTGGTACCCGGGGACATAGATCGGTGGTAGAACTACATGCCTTGCATGCAGAGAGGCCCTGGGTTTAAACCCCAGCCACAAACTGTGCTTATGCCGGTCCCAAGCACAGATAAAAGGGTAAGTTTGTGAAAGGAAGGCCATCTGGTGTAAAATTGTAGCCAAATCAGCCACGCAAGTCCGTGACTTGCATGGCTGTGGTGACCCTGAACAGTGAAAAGCCAAAAGAATAAAATAAGTGTGGTAACCAATTTCATTTTAATAATTGAGATAGATAAAACAATGTGTATGTAAAAATGCATATGTGTTTAAGTGCATGTCAGGTTTTGTAAATTTCTATAGCAACCACTGCAACCATTAAAAACTCATATGGGTTCAGAACTTCATGCAACGGCACGTGACTTTAAAAGAATCTGAAATCCACATCATAAATGTGTAGATACATTTCCGTATCCGGTGCTTCAGTAAGAGGCCAGACCTTCATCCTGGACATTCTCCTGAGAATATTTCTGAGCTGAAGTAGCAAATTCCTCCTTTAATGAAGGTCACTTTGAGATAAGAACATTAGTCCTTCCTGCCCATGTATGAGCACTAGGTCATGATACAAACAGACACCCTGCCAGCTCACTTGGTCAAGCCATACCAATAAAGGCTTTTCTGAATCTCACTGCAGCTATAATAAAAGCATAAAAAACAAAATGCAAGACCTGCATGAAACACACAGTCTGCAGTTGTCCCATCAAAGGGAGAATGTAACAGGCTTTGAATGTTCACATGATGATGACGTCCCTTTTGTGTGTATATGTATGTTCTAGAGGCTTCAGTGGGTAGGTCGGAGTCAGGCTGTGGTGGAGGAGTACCTGGCTTTCCTCAGTAACCTAGTCACAGCGCAGACTGTCTACCTATGTGCCTGCCTCAAGATGGTGGTCTCGCATTTCACTCCCAGTATGTTCCCTTTTAACTAATGGTTACCTAATCCAGTGTCTCATAAGTGAACTTCTGAAATCCAGGTGTGTGCCCTCACATCAGTGTTTGTTTGTTTGTTTGTTTTCAGAGAGAGTGACCATCTGTGAAGCAGGGGTGGATATGTCTGATTCGGATGATGAAGATGAGAGTAAGTACAATTTTCTTTTTATATCTATTTGATTACCTTGGTTGCTTAAAGCATCCACCACCTGCTACTCTCTGAAAATATCCTATTTCTGTACTATGGCTGCCTGCTGAAATTTGGGCAAGTTTAAAAGAGGAGAACACCATTAATTCTAACTTCTCCACTTTTCACTATTTTTCTTCAGACCTCGCCAGAAATTTTGATCAAAGTCACCAAGCACTGCAACTCATCAACAGATTTGTCCCATCGTAAGTCACTTTATGTAAAGTTGTGCCAGTTTCTCTCTGTGCTATCAGGAGTATGAATTAATATCACACTATCCACATTCTCACATAGTTCAAATCTTGTACCTTGAACCTTGTAAGTATTTGCTGCCTTCTTTCAGCACAAGTCGCTTTCTCATGCCCATTCTCCAGGAGAACTTCCCCTTCGTACAGAAGTCCTCCAGAACCCTGGTAAGAAAGAACTGCAAATGCTGTGATTCACACAGGCTGCCAGGGCTGATGCACAGCCATCATGCCCTAATCAGCTAGAACATATGGTCACCTCAGGAAACCGACTTCTAAGCCTGTGGAGGGGCAACGAAGAGATTCAGACAAAGAGGTTCAGAGTAAATAGAATCTGAATAGTTTGATTGGATGTTGGCAATAATCAGTGAAAAATTGATCATCCTGAAATAGACTGTGGAGGTGGATACAGTCATAGTTTTTATATCAATATTGATGTCATCACTAGGGCTGTAAGGTAAAGCCATTCCATCTGCCACCTGCATTTCATTTAATCCATTCAATCCACCGGTGGTAAAAAGAAGTCTATGTGAAAGCAGTCTTCTTCTTACTTGATTTAGTATCTTGGTAAAAGTGTTCCGAATTACTTTATTGTCTCAGTCTCTAATTTCAAGTCTTCTATACATAACATGATTTTTTTTTTTTTAAATGAAGCTCCCATTTAAATGAAAATATACCATAACATAGGGTTTCGATTAGGATGTGACTACTGGTTGACAGACTGTATCACACAATCAGGATAGAGTACAGAGTGGGCCAGATCCACCCCTCAGTCTTCTTCAGCTCCACCTTCATTTCAAACTGTGGAAGCTTCAAAAAAGAAGGTCACAAACCTATGGGTGACTTCACAGGGCCTTACATACAATGATAATTCTCTCCCTTTGCAACAAAAAACCTGTTTCAAGACCCTTGTCTAAACATGGCGCCAAACACAGTTAATGATTGCTGAGATTTGTATATTTACATACAAAACTCTGAATGACCAAGCTCCATCATATCTCAGAGAGCTCATAATTCCTTATTTTCCCAGTAGGTAACTTGTTGTTGGATCACTTGTGCTTCCTAGAGTCTGCAGGGGTAAATCAGTAGGCAGATGTTTCAGTTATCAGGCTCCTGTTCTATGGAATGAACTACCAGTATCAGTCCAGGGGGCAGACTCTGCAGCTTTCAAGATCAGGCTTAAAATCTTCCTTTATGGCAAAGCCTACAGTTAAAAAGATAGCCCTCTCTCTCTGCCTCCACATTCATGTGCATTACAACATTACATGTCACGAACTTTGTTTCTTCCCGTAGTCTGTGTTTTGTCCCTCCTTGCCTCTTCCTGTCCCTGTCCTACATGGGCTTAATCATTGCAATAGTTCCCATTAGTTATCTTAATACACTACTGTTCATTTGCGATTGTTACTTCTTCTGCTAAAAACCCTTTTTTTTCCACCTACTGCTACTATTTACTTGCACACATTAAGTGTTACAAGGCTTCAATCACTTTTTGCTGTCTGTTTATTTTGCTTGCATTTTTTATGGCACCCCGCCTCACCTTTCCTCTCCTTAACGATGTACACCAGTGCTCAAATAGTGGGGTGCACTCACATACCAGGGGGGCCCATGTGACTCCAGGGAAGATGTTTAACTCATATTTTAGCTTTTTCATTGTTGGACCAAAAAAGTGTAATTGCACCCCCACTACCGCAGGTGGCAGTGGCACTTTCATGTGGCAGAAGAAACACCGGTGTATGTTGTGTCTAAAAGACTAGCAGTGGACAGCATGAAGCCAAATAAATTAAGGCAACACTGACATGCATTACAACTGAATCATGCTGATAAGCTGCCTGAGTTTTGCCATTAATCCTGTGAAAGACTTCATCATTTTGATTTAAAAAAAAAAAAAAAAATCAGCACAGTATATTTTTGTAGTTAGTGTTTTATTTGCATCTGGCATAAAAACTATGGCCAAATCAATCATGGAAGTAACAGAGATGACATGTTGAGACGACCCCGAACAAAAAGCCGAAAGAGGAAAGAGAAAAAAGTCCTTTTATTTATTGTCCTCCTGAGGTTATTACGTTTATTTTCCAGTAACAAATGGTTCAAGCGGTTGTTGTAAGTTTGTTATAACTTATTTCCTGGAAGTTGATACAGCAGACACATTCATCTTGTTGGTTTAAAAGTGTTTAATGTTTACCAAGATTTAACTTTGTTGAAGTTAATGCAAATTGATGTACTGTTAATCAATTCTGAAAATGCATTCAGACTGAAAACAAGGTTAATAAAGTCCATCTTTATGTAAGTGGATCTGTACTTCTTTTTTTTATTTATTTAAATAAGCATACAGTGATACGCAGAGGTGTACTTGTAACAAATTTATAAATAAACACAATAACAGTATTACTTGTAAAGTAAGACTACTTATAGTAGTGGTGGGGGGCAAAATTTTTACTGCTTTGTAGTGGGGTCCTAGCAGAAAACAATTGAGAACTGCTGATATACACGCCGTCTTTCTTGATCCCTCCCCCTCCACCTCTCCCCCAACTTAACCAGTTGAGGCAGATGGCAACCCACCTTGAGATTGGTTCCAACTGAGGTTTCTGCCAGTTAGAGGAAGTTTTTCCTTACTACTGTTGCCAAGTGCTTGCTCTTGGAGGGATGTGTTGGGTCTCTTTAACAACTCCACAAAGAGTTTTGTCTAGACCTGCTGTATGTGTAAAGTACCTTAATTTAATTATTTTGTGATTTGGCACTATATACATTGGTTTGATTTTGAAGCACTGATGAACACTGTGGTGTCTTGGTTACTGACAGTTTTGTGTTTTCTATAGGAGTGTTACGTCCACAACCTCCTGAGGGTGACAGTGTACATTCCGTCCATCCGTGGAGAAGTTCTGGAGGTGATCATTGGAAAGATGCTCAAACTGGACGTGAGTTAAACACAGAAAAGTTTAGCACAAAGGGGGAGTCACAGCTTTGTAACAATATATCTTGTGGGTGATGGCAAACAATGGCACCTTTCATTTAATTTGTCAATTAGTAACCGTTACTGTAAATGTGCAAGTGTAAGCCGCATGGCTAATTTTCCGCTACAGTGCTGAGGCAAGATGTTTTCAAGAACCATCAATGGCATCAAAGGCATTGTCACAGAAGTCAAGAGAACAAAGATAAAGTGCTTGAATGAATAAAAAAAAAAAAGCTGTGCAAAGCGGTATACCAAGGCAATAATATGACAACGTAATTAGCATACAGCTGTGCAAACAACACAAACACGCAGATGACTTTGCAGGGTAGTTATAAACGGTAAATAAAATAGTCATCATGGTAGGCTAATCTCTATATGTCTAGGGCAACATCTATGTCACGGCCCGCGGGCCACATCCGGGAGTCCTCAGTGTAGGACGAGTTGATCAAATAGGCGGACTTCAAATCTGTGGCAACAGCACGAAACATTTTCTGTTCCATTTACTGCCAAAATGGCGGTGTAAACAAAAGCTATCACGTGACGTCCTGAGCGCTATATGGAACATGGATGTGAGCTAGCTGGTACAACTCACTTTCAATCAAACTGCACTTGTATCGGTTTAAATTTTCCCCACTTTCATGTCGCGTAATTTCCTCAGACCATCTGTTTAGATTTATTTTCATCTCAATGCTCAAAGGAGCTGCTTGCTCTTTCAGCTTTCCTGCTCAGGCAGTTGTATGAGTAAGGTATGGTAGTTATGGTGAAGCTCTGTCTTGCTTTGAAACTTTCACCCTGTTTACACCAGATTTGAAATTGAGACCTGTATCCTGATTTGTTGACAACACCTGTGTTTACACCTGTATTGCTGTATATTGTTTTTATCCTCATTGACACCATAATGCAAAACCTGCACATGCAGTTGCCAAAGATTGTGCTGACACAAACCTGAGATTCAAGCACAACGTCAGCTAGAGAACTGCAGAACTGGAGATTCTGACATTGTCACAGACCTTTGAGTTATTTTAAGGAAAAGTATTTAAAGTAAATCCAGTTTACCCGCTCATATTTGTAGAATTAATGGTCATGCATGTGCTGTTTAAATGGAGTTTGCACTTTATATAATTAAAGAAACAAGTCTGTGATTGACATACACAATAGGAGAAACGATGAGTGTATCATTCTCCCATGTGTGTTCTAGGTCAGTGTATCCCGGGCTGACATTGAGGAGGCTGAGGAGAAAATGGAGCAGAATCAAGGGGCAGAGGAGCTGAATGAAGAGGGACTCTTTGAAATGGTAATGGTAACCCAAAAAAAAAAAAAAACTCAAGTTTTGTCTTGCTCCTCCTCAACATTTTTCATAATATCAGTAAACACATTTAAAATAAACTGAAATGGAACTGGCTGCCTTCAAATTATCTTCTCCATAAAGGAATGAAATGTAAAGAATAGAAAAAATCGGTGCCAAAAACAACCATGTCTGCTTTTTTTGGTTAACAGACAGTCCTGACAGTCTGCCCAGCAGTACAAAATGTACACTTAAAAGGTGTGAATGATTCTTGTACACAGAGATCTGAACAGAGAAATTCTCTATCTTATATTTATTCTGTGTCAAGTGTTTGATTAGATTTGGTTAGTCTTGGTGATAATTTACTTTTCACAAATACTGCATTGTGCCCTGTTATATCGTGTTTCATTAAATGTGACCATTGAGAGGCTGCAGCCTCTCAAAACACAACAAATGCATACACATGGTGAGCCCTGTCTCTGGGCCTAACCCAAAATGTCAAGTTTTTCCTTGATGCTTCAATACAGCTAATTGTCAGCACTTTTAGTTCTTGGCACATCAAACATACTGAATGCTTATTGCGCGGCTGGCATTAATCAGATTATCTTCTTAGGTATCAAAAAGAAATATTTTAATACTCAATGTTATTGAGACATTTCGTTCTGTGCCAAAAAACATATCAAGTTTTAATACCCAGCCCTACTGCAGCTGTGAAAAAAAAGTGTAAATGGATGTTTGGAAAATAGTCAAGCTTCGAGACCAGTGGAAGAGAAAGAGAAATCCTGTCAGGTCCAACATAAATATGATGACAATGAAAGACGAAAGATTAGTTTTTCCTGAATCTGCATTTTTATGCCCTAGGATGAGGATGTGGTAGCAGACCAGCCCTCCAGGACAGCAGTCATGGGTCATCCAGTGGCTGAGCGGCTGGATGTCCTTATGGCAGTGATGATGGCCTACATCAAGGACATCTGCTTTGTCAATGGTAGAGCACTTGCACAGCATGCACATTTCTCAACACAAGACAGACCACAAGTAGCAATAAAATTATTTTAAAAAGACACAAAATAATGAGGAGCAGGAAAACTTGGCTTGTTTACCTTAAGCGAAGTGAGTCTGTGTATGTACGGTTCAGTGCTTTGCTTCCTTTGTCTTAGGCTCTCTTCATGTGGGCAGGACGAAGGAACTGTTAAGACATTTGCTGTGCGTGTTCGACAAACTCATTCTGCCAACACACGCTTCCTATCATGTCCAGTACACGATCTTTTACCTTTGCAGTTTCAGACTGGTAAGTTCTCCTAAAGGATGCACAATAAGAAAAAAAATAAATCCTTGCTGTTCCTCACATCCACCCCCATCAAAATGTAAGTGTCTAAATCCCCTCTGCTGCTGTGTAAACCAGATAGTAATAAAGACACGTGTGCACACTACACTTGCATGTAGCACCCTATGAGTAGTGTCCATTGCAATGTGACTGATGCACTGAAGCCTCCAGGTGGTTGTGCTGCATGTAGAACTTATCAGTGAGAACACAGTGATGGACTAAGATCAGTGCAGTTGTAGAAATACATAGGACTTATTTTGTTGTTTCAGCCACATTTATTCTGTATTAGTTCTTATTGATGAAACTTTTCTTGAGCCTCTCTGTCTTCTCTGTCCTCAGGCCCTAGCAGAGGCCTTCCTTGATCACTTGTGGAAGATACTCCAGAGCCCCTCTCAACCTGCTGTCCTTCGCCAGGCTGCTGCCGGATTCATGGGAAGCTTCTTGGCTCGAGCCAAGTTCATCCCTGTGCTGTGAGTTCATCTGCGCAAAGGCAGCAGCGCAATTAATTTATTCCTCCTTTTTCAAATAAGTCCCCCCCCCCACACATTCTCTGTCATGTGCTCACCCACAGCACTGTGAGGGCCTGTATGGACCTGCTCCTCTCCTGGATCCATCACTACATTGATGGCCATGACAGCAGTGGTAGACAGGCCTGCTGTGACATCAGTCTGCATGGGCCCTTCTACTCAGCCTGCCAGGCCATCTTCTACACTCTTATCTTCAGACACAGAGCCATACTGGAGGGCAACATGAAGAAAGGCATAAAATAACTCACACATCCCCTCTACACCATTTTCAGTAACAGTTTCTTCCAGCTAGAGCTCAGTCATATCACACATCATATCAGAAATTCCATTTTGAAGGGAATAACAGCTGAAAAATGCCAGTTTTACTTCTGCGTGTGTGTGTGTCAGGTCTGGAGTACCTACAGAATATGAACCTGGAGCGGGTTGTATTGTGTCAGCTGAACCCACTCAAAGTCTGCCTGCCTTCAGTCACCACCAAGTTTGCTGCCATCACCAGGTACACACAACCAGACACTACTTTGTCAGGGGCATCAGTCAGCATTTTGATGATTATTTGAATGTTCATAGTGGAACATGAACAATGATGAACAAGCTTTATCAATAACCAAGGGCTTATTACTTATTAGGATTAACCCAACCAGTCGAGGCAGATGGCCACCTCCCCTGAGCCTGGTTCTGCCCGAGGTTTCTGCCTCTTAAAGGAAGTTTTTCCTTGCCACTGTCACCAAGTGCGTGCTCATGTGGGGATCTGTTGGGTCTCTTTAAACCATTTTATAAACAGTTTGGTCTAGACCTGCTCTATATGTATCAAGTGCCTTGATGTGACTTTGTTATGATTTGGTGCTATATAAATCAATCTGATTTGATTATTAGACTTTATGAATTTTCTGATTAATCTAGTTGACAGATGTAGAGGTGGTCAGTGGGTGCAGCAGTACAGAAGCTGATTGATGAGCTGCTGTGGGTGTGATCAACAGGAAAAAACATGTTTTCATTACATTTTTGGACAGGAAGATCTTAGCGCTGTTACCTCACAGCAAGAAGGTTGTGGGTTTGATTCCTGGCTTGGGGCCTTTCTGTGTATAGTTTGTGCCTGCATGTGTTTCTTCCTGGTATTTGGGTTTCCTCCCACAGTCCAAAGACATGCATGTCTAGGTTGATTAGTTGCTCTAAATTGATTAGTTGCAGTAAAAATTGAGTGAGAGTAAGAGATCTTTCTGTCAAAATTTTTCAATCACTCAACTGACCTGTGGCAATAGTGTAATACAAAAAAGGAGGTTCTGTTTTGGCCCTGGGCTGGCAATTTGCTATGCATGACTACAACACCCAAACCCACAACAAATAATCCAGACAATCACTTTCAGCCCCATTTTACTGAAGTGGAGCTGGTTTGACCTGTTTTTGCAGTGTACAATCAGTACAGTGAAGGGACTAGTGGTCAGGTAAAAAAAAAAAACAAACAAAAAAACAACTCAAACACAGGTTAATTATAACAAAATATGAACTTGTGTGTTTTTTTGTAGCGTTGACCTTATGTTTGGAAAATGTAGTGGAGTAGAGGTTACAAATGAAAAACCGAAGTAAATTACCTCAAGGTTGTACTTCAGTACAGTACCACTGCACTTCAGCTTTATATATTTTTTATTTTGCCAACAGAACTCCAGCACTCACCAGTATTGGCTGCCAGTGTCGCAAAGAACTCCAACATAAGCTCTCCTATAGAAAAATTTGCTCAACCAACTGTGTACAATTAAACTACTTTAAATGTGCACAGGCATCAGGGAACACAAAGGTCCTGTGAGGGTCGTGTTGCATAGTATGAAAACGAGTTATCAAATGTTTTTGCAGGAAGTATCAAGTGGTGTTCTGCTACACCATCATAGAGAGAAACAACCGTAATGTGCTGCCCATGGTTCGCAGCACTGCTGGGGGAGACTGTGTGACCACCAACACCAACCCTCTGGACAGCTACTTTCCTTTTGACCCCTACCTGCTCAAGAGGTACACTGACTGATCCTTCTCTATAATGAATAATGAATCTTTTTCCAATTACTTTCAACTGAAGGGAAAATCCTTCATTCAGTATGAAGCAGCTGTGGACCACAGGTAGTTAGAATGATTGACCTGCATTCCCACAGTTTTGAAGAATATTCTATTAAGTGCTGGTGGTAACCATGGACTCCTATAAAACTGCTGAAAGTACAAAGTAAATTCAGGGCTAAAGAGCCTTAGATAGTCGTTAGAATAGAATGCAGGTTTACTGCATTCAATCTAATGACTGTCAGGGGTTAGCTCTACCAGCTGTAGAAAAAGAAGTCAGGTTGTATGAAAGTGTATGTGAAAACAGCCCCACTTAATTTAGTAGCTCAGTAAGTGTAGCTAATTAGTTTAGGCTTAGTTTAGTCTTTAGTCGACTTGAATACAATGTGATGTTAATTTTTTTTAAATGATGGTCCCATTTAGAGTAAAATAGATACATAAGAACGTAGCTACTGTGTGGTTGACACGGGAACCTACCTAGCAATCTGGAGAGAGCAGAGAGCAGGTCAGTTCCCTCCCTCCCTCTTCTCCAGACATATTTTCAAAAATGTTGAATAATAGATAAAAAATGTCTTTAAAGGAGCTCAGCACTCACTGAAGTTGTTGAATGCATCAAGAAAACTAAGTGGAGGACAAGTTTGGAATTCTGCTGGGAGTGCTGTGTATTCTGATCAGTGCACAAGCAAGGCAACATGGCTCTTGGCCCTTTTACACAGCAGTTGCTGTGTCCTGATCTGCTGAATAGACTAAGTCTGAAACTGTACCCTCCTGCATTAACCTGATCTGCTGAATAGACTAAGTCTGAAACTGTACCCTCCTGCATTAACCTTTATGTTGTGTTTGTACTGACAGGTCTGGTCAGTTGATTGAGCCATTGTACCAGGTCTGGGAGGAACCGGTAGATATGGAACTGCTTCCGGCCAAAAAAAGGCATCAGGTTAGAAGACACATGCTGTTAAACATGGCTCTGATGAGAAATTAGGGAACCTGAGAGATAGAGAAATTGTACTGCTATGACTGAAACAGTGTCACAAAAGTATCTATTCTGTGCTCACAGGAGGAAAAGATTTCTAATATAGGCTGCAAGTCCTGAGGGGATCAGGAAAAGCACAGCAACTTTCACTCCATATCAACATTTTCGCGAAAATGTTGGTATGGAGTGACACTGATTAAGTTTCATGAGTTTTGGGGTATGATGAGACTGCCAAAAAGTTGCTTGCTGCAAAAAGATCTTGAATCCTACAGATCCAATAGGGCTCTTGCATTGGCGAGTGCTTGGTAAATTTAGAACATGAAATCAAATTTGAAAAGATGAGTGAGGTGAGGAGGAAACTTGAAAAAATAATAGATACCAAAAACCTACTCTTGGAATGTTCTGTTGTCTGCGCCATGTTAATTTTTAGTTGTGATGGCTCACTCTGTCAGGGTTCAAGGGAGGATGAAGATGACTTCCTTGATGAGGACACACCCAAGACTGAGGGTATTGTAGGAATGACTCCCAGCTCCTACGACTCCAACCTCCAGAGCCCGAGCAGTGTGGGTCAGCTTCCAGAATCATTATAGTGTCTCACCATGAACCATCATGTTGTGATGGACTGATATCCTTCACCTGAGATGTGAAACCACCTATCAGAGCACAAAGATATTTAATGACAAGAAACTTAATTTTAAACACAAATTGAAGATATGACTCACACCCAGTTATAGAGTGATGCTGTTCAGAATGCAGTCATGCTCGTGAAGAAACAGTTCATGTCACATTTAGACACTACCACAGTCTGCTCCTGGCTGCTTGTTGCTTCAAACTACTCTGAAGAGGTATGAACTATACAGACGGACTCAGAAAGTTGCTTCAGCTTTGACTGTTTTCTATGGGACATTGTTAAACCATGTGGGAAGTAAAATTTTGTTAGGGTAGTTTATCAGTGGAAGTCATTTTACCAAATACATTGAGAAACAAATCCACAAGTCTGTGTGGAGGCCAAGTTCGCTGTATAGAGACACGAACCAGACAGTACCAGATGCTTGAGTTTCTTGGAAAACACGGAAAGCATTTTTAGTTGAAGCATTTTGAGGGTAAGTGTGAGATTGGAGTGGGAAAAATAGTAATGGGAAACTAGTTTTGTGGTGCAGCGTCAAATAGAAAAGGAGATGATGCAACAATGGGCAAACTATAATATAAAAAGCCAGCACAGACTCGAGGAGGGACCAGTGGATGCTGATGGGAAATGCAGCCACAAAAACTTCAAATGTAAATGGCCAGGGTGCAACACTGTCCTTTTACATGTATGTAATAAAATTAACTGTCTCTTATGTGATCCTGTGAAATGGACACATAGTTCTTCATGTTGCTGTGCAGTTATATAAACTGCTGAAGCTTCAGCTGTTTGCAGCTCAATCAGTTTTTTTTTTATGCAGACATTAATTATTTGAAAAGTGGTGTGATTTGTGTTCCAGTTCTGAAGAATTGGTTTTAGATTAATCTGTTGACATTTTTTTTTTTGTTGACTATTTCTGTAAATTAATGTCTATTCATGTTTCTTTTCTCCACCCTTTTCCACATGTTGCCATGTGGTGTGGTTGTGTGCCACAACTCATGCCTCATAGTGATATTTCATCAGTATACTACTGTGCTGTGTAAACATTGCAAAGTTGGTTTTAGACACTGCCTGTGTGGAACTGTACATGGACTGTGTTTGTCATGTTTCAGATTGTTTCCTAGATTTGGGCTGATATTCAGCAAGATGGACTACATGTAATATTTTTCATAACATAAAAATGTATGTTTTTTTTGCTGTTTTGCACTATATCTACTGCTGCTGACTTGTGTCACAGATCCTTTGCATGTGACACACTAATCCTTCAACTGCTGTTTAGTGGCAGTGAGGCTACCTGAAAATATAGGGCAGTCATGATATTTGGGTTGAACCGTATAAAAATATTACATTCTGCATATCACCTCAGTTTGTCATTTCCTCACATCTCTCTGTGGAAATGGGATATAATGAAACTCTGAATAAATATGACTTCAGGTCCATTTTTTAGTTACTCCTTTAATATAAAACAGTAACAGAAATAACATGAGGCCACACTAAAGATGCAGTCTGGCTGAACTACAGGACATGTCAGAGTCTTCAAAAGAATTTGCATAAAATCAGTGTTGTTCCATATTTAACCTATGACTGGCATCTGTCTTGACTCTGACTATGAAACACAAGTTAACACAGCTGGGGCTAAAGCAACATTAAAGCCACCCTGGATTCAGGAGGCACATTGATAAATCCATGCAGTGGCAGGAAGCTTCTTGAACTTCTTGAACTTCCTTCTTTGCCTTTGAAGAACGAGAAGGGCAGGAGGAAAATTAGCACAATGGAAGAATTAAGACTGGTTTTGCAAGAGCGGTTTGTGACTTCTGACAGACCTAAAGAGATGACAAAGGGGAATTGCAAATGGACTAGCTCAGCATTTCCCTTTCAAGGAAAGAACTCCTCCTTTACAGGCCAATCCATGGAATGAATATGTGCAATTAGAAAAAAGTCAGGGAGGATTATTCATGTTCTCAGCAGTGTGTGTGAGGACTTGGTCATGCAGCTCCTCAGACATCACCTGTTCTCAGATGATCACAAAGAAAATACCAGCAGACTTTTAATTTGGCAGAGGACTTCTTGTAGTGACATTTGTATACATGATTAATCGCTGAATGATGAGAGTCCTGCGGTCAGGACAGAGTTCAGCACATTGCACTGCTGAATGCGTCAGTGAGAGGCTGTGGAATACAGCGGGTAACTAAGTATTGAACATGGGTTTTTCTCAGTAAATATATTTCTATAGGTGCAACTGACATGAAATTTTCACCAGTTGTAGGTAACCCATGCAACCCACACATGCAAGGAAGTCAAACCTGAGATGTTGTCCAATGTGCAATAAAATGGAACGATACAGGGAAAAAGTAGTGAACACACTTAAATTTATTTAATACTTCATACAAAAGCCTTTGTTGTAACAGCCTCAAGACGCCTCCTTTCTGTACAAACTAGCTGCATGCATCGCTCAGGTGTGATCTTGAAGTTTCTGCGGGCCTCTTCTATGAACTCTAATCTCTAGTAGTTTCCATAGATTTTCTATTGGATTCAGGTCAGGTGATTGGCAGGGCCATTCTAGCAGCTTTATTTTCTTTCTCTGAAATCAAGTGAGAGTTTCCTTGGCTGTGTGTTTGGGATCATCGTCCAACCTTGTTTCGTCTTCATTATCCTGGTAGATGGCAGCAGACAATCAAGAATGTCTCGGTACATATTTCCATCCATCCTTCCTTCAATTACATGAAGTTTCCCAGTGCCGTATGCCGAAAAACAACCCCACACCATGATGTTCCCACCTCCAAGCTTCAGTGTTGGTATGGTGTTTTTGGGGTGATGTGCTGTGCCATTTGACCTCCAAACATGGTGTGTATTATGGCATCCAAAGAGTTCAGTTTTGGTCTCATCAGACCAGACTCTATTCTCCCAGTATTTCACAGGCTTGTCTTAATGTTGTGCAGCAAACTTTAAACGAGCTTCAACATGCTTTTTCTTCAGTGATGGAGTCTTGCGTGGTGAGTGTGCATACAGGCCATGGCTGTTGAGTGTGTTACTTTATTTTCTTTGAAACAATTGTACCTGATGATTCCAGGTCTTGCTGAAGCTCTCCACAAGTGGTCCTTGGCTGGTTGTGGCTGGTTTATGGTGAAATAATGTTGTTTCCACTTCCAGATCATGGCCCCAACAATGCTCACTGGAACAATCAGAAGTTAAGAAAACCTTCTGTAACCACTACCATCATTCTGTTTTGCAATAATAAGGTTGTGAAGGTCTTGAGAGAGTTCTTTGCTTTTACCCATCATGTTTCTTATTTGACACCTTGGTCATGAGACCGTTTTATAGGCCATCAGTTGGGACTGAACCAGCTGATATTAATTTGCACTATCAAACAGCAGGATTGCTTTCTGATTACTGATAAATTTCTTCATGTGTTCAATACTGTGTCATTCCATTTTATTACACATCAGGTGAAAATTTCATGTCAGTAGAGCCTTTAGAAATATATTTGCTGAGAAAAATGGTGACATGTTCAATACTTATTTTACCTGCTGTATGTCAGAGGAAGACACTAATTTCATATGTGCAAGGAAGCTTTGGCATTAAGATGTTGGCTGTGTTGTCTTCAATCATTGATGTTAACTTATACTTTGGACTGATGGCATCCTGTCTGGCCATTGTAGTGTGGTCAGTCATGGGTTCAGCCTCTTCAGCCTGCCCCGATCTCCCCGCTGTCCCCTCAGGCTCTCTCTTGCTCATATCAGATGTGGGCTGCCGTCTGGGCCTGACGCAGCCTCCACACTATCTGATGCTGCAAATCAGAAGAATACTTTGAGCACATAACAGCAGAAATCACTATCGTTTATATTTTAACTTGCATTTAATGTTTATTTGATATGACTGGTATGTAATTAGGATTTGCTCATTTGTATTTAATATATATGAAATTCTTCCTGTGACATTTCTTATGTTGTTGTTTTTTTTTGTTTTTTTTTGACAGTTTGCTTAATGTGTATGTGAGAGCCACATTTCCAATTTTGTGCAGCCTGCAGATTGTAGCATGTGTCAAATTAAACTTTAATTTGGCTTAGTACTAACAGGCTATCAAAAGCTCCAACATTATCATTTATTTCCTATTGTAATATTTTGGCTGGAATGTCCAGGCCTTCTTTAATGTTTAACATGGCACTAACATAAATGTGTGACATAAAGGGCACTCTCCTGATAATTAGATATTGCCTCAAACCACTGATGCGAAATAAATATCTCACAAACTTCATATACTTTATATAATATCTATAACTACATAACATTTTTATAATATTACATTAATTGTATTGATTTAGTAATGTACTTTGATTTGTGGCCTTTAACCAAAATAAGAAACATCTGCATCTCACTTAATGAGTAGAAATGTAGAGCAGACTACTGTGAACTTATCATGATTCATATGATTCATTCAAAAGCTTTATGCATTTATATGCATATTTATGCTGCAGAGCATGGGGTTTATTTAATACATATATACAGTACCGTAAGTTTGAACACAATTTCCAATTCATTTGAATGAGAAGGTGTGTCCAAACTTTTGGCCTGTACTGTATGCATCTGTGTGTGTGTGTGTGTGCATGATGTACCATATGTACATATGTATGTTACATACCCTAACCCTAACCCTAACCCACTTTTTTAATATTCTTGTTGATTTAATATAATTTAACTGTTACATTTATATATTTTATCTTCTTTGTCAGGTGGCACGACAGCATAGTGGTTAGTGCTGTTGCCCCACAAAAAGAAGGTCACAGGTTTGGTTCCCAGGCCTGGTGTGTGATTCGTTGTTCATCTCTGTCAGTCTCTGTATGGTGGACTGGCGACCCAGAAACGGATCAGCAGTTGAAGATGAATGAATGACTCTTCTATGTCATTGCCTTGCATGTTGGAACATTTGTTTTGATATATTATTATTGATATATAAATTATTCTTCAAGAAACATCTCCAAGATGCACTGGGATGCATAATCAGTGTTGTGGCCTGGGGTCATAAAGTGTTTCGGATCTCGAAACATACACTCTCGCCCAGGCGAACCAGCCCGGGTTGATCAGACCCCGATTTGCGTCGCTGCAGCTACCCACAGATAAACCCTCTTTCACCAAAGTGAGTCTGTAGACTCACTGGCAGATTGAATTGCGCTCTGTGCCTCATGTGTAGTTATTCTTCTGCCTCCTTTTATGATAGCACCTCTTGTCATAGATGTAGGATGATGGTAGAAATGGAGGCGAAAATTAATGAGTTAGAATCCCAGCTAGCTTAGCCCAACCTATGCTAGTGTAGCTAGCCTCCCCCCTGTAGCCGGTGCGGGCCAACCTAGACGAGCTCATACGGCAGTTAAGATAGTTTCCTTCCCCCCAGTGGCTCCCGAGCAGCCGGGATCTAGTCAGGGCGGCTGGGTGACTGTCCGAGACAAGAGGCATAGTCGTAGGCAGCAGCCCCCGGTTCACCACCGACCAGTTCACGTTTCCAACAGGTTCTCCCCTCTCAGCGACACACCCGCTGAAAAGCCGACTCTAGTGATTGGTGATTCTATTCTGAGGAACGTGAAGTTAGCGACACCGGCGGCCATAGTGAAGTGTATCCCGGGGGGCAGAGCAGGCGACATCCAGTCTTATCTGAAACTGCTGGCTAAGGGTAAACGTAAATATGATAATATTGTTATTCACGTCGGCAGTAACGACACCCGACTTCGCCAGTCGGAAGTCACAAAAATTAGTGTGGAATCGGTGTGTACTTTTGCTAAAACGATGTCGGACACTGTAGTTTTCTCCGGCCCCCTCCCCAATCGGACCAGTGATGACATGTACAGCCGCATGTCGTCATTTAACCGCTGGCTGTCGAGGTGGTGTCCCGAAAACAACGTGGGCTACATAGATAACTGGAAGTCTTTCTGGGGGAGACCTGGTCTAATTAGGAGAGATGGTGTCCATCCCACCGTGGACGGGGCCGTTCTCATTTCTAGAAATATGGCCGATTTTATTAGAAATCCAAAACCCTGACAATCCCGGGTCGAGATCAGGAGGCAGAGCCGCAGTTTAACACGCTCCTCTGCGCCTCAGTCAGAGCGGTCACCTGCCGAGAATAGAATAGAGTCTCTGTCTATGTTTAGGTCTATAGAAACTGTGTCTGTCCCCCGACCACCTAAATTTAGAAAAGTTAATAAACCCAAATTAAACAGAAGAGGAGCTAAAAACAAAAACCTAACTGAAATTAAAACAGCCACAAATTCAGTCTCAAATAACACTGCGATAATATGTGGACTGTTGAACATTCGATCATTATCATCAAAATCTCTACACGTTAACAATCTCATAGCTGATCACCATATTGATTTATTTTGTATAACTGAAACGTGGCTGCAGCAGGATGAGTATGTTAGCATTAATGAAGCTACACCCCCAACTCATGTTAACTTTCATATCCCTCGTACCACAGGTCGAGGAGGGGGGGTGGCTGCAATATTTCAGTCAAGCCTATTAATCAACCCTAGACACTCAGACTGGAAAGGTGAAAAACCAGTTCTGTTAGTTCCAGTGTACCGTCCACCTGGTCCGTACTCAGAATTCCTATCAGAGTTTTCTGAGTTTATATCAGAGTTAGTACTCAGTACAGATAAAATCACTATACTGGGAGATTTCTATATACATGTTGATGTAGAAAGCGACAGCCTTAGTTCTGGGTTTCTTTCCCTACTAGACTCAATTGGCTTTTCCCAGCATGTGAATGAACCCACTCACTTCTACAATCATATCCTTGATCTTGTTCTAACGTATGGCCTTGAAATTGACAAGTTAACAATTCTTCCCCAAAATTCTCTCCTGACTGACCATTACCTTATTACATTTGAGTTTACTTTAATGGGCTCCACAGCATTGAGGAATAAATTCAGCTATAGATGATGTTTATCTGAAGCTGCTGTGGCTAAATTTAAAGAGAACATTTGGTCATCATTCCCAACAATGCCATATCTAAATTCAAATGAGGATTTCTCCCATACGCAGGTTGATGACCTTGTGACGAGCACTATGGCCGAATCTCGACAATGCCGCCCCTCTCAAAAAGAAAGTATTCAATCTGAGGAGGATGGCTCCCTGGTATAGTTACCAAATCCGTGCCTGAAAGCAGACATCAAGGAAATTAGAAAGAAACTGGCCCTAACCCTAACCCTAACCCTAGAAACATATAAAAAAGCTCTCCGCAGTGCTAGAAGTTCAAATTACTCAGCACTCATAGAAGAAAACAAGAACAACCCCAGGTTTCTCTTCAGCACTGTAGCCAGGCTGACAGAGAGCCATAGCTCAGTTGAACCAGTGATCCCCTTAGCTCTAAGCAGTGATGATTATATTAACATTTTTACAGATAAAATTCTCACGATCAGAGAAAGAATTTATCAGCTCTTGCCTATGTTAGATAAAAATCTCCTACTGAATACAGCAACTCCTGAATCAACTGCGACGCCTCTTTTACATCTAGAATCATTCTCACCTCTGAATCTCTCAGAGCTAGCTTCTATAGTTTCATCATCCAGACCGTCAACCTGTCTATTAGACCCAGTACCAACTAGCCTCTTTAAAGAGATCTTTTTTTTAATTGAGCCATTCATTTGTCAATTTGATTAATCTGACTTTATTTCTGGGTTATGTACCTCAGGCACTTAAGACTGCGGTCATCAAACCCCAGCTTAAAAAGCCTAATCTTGATCCAGATGTTTTGGCAAACTATAGACCCATATCGAACCTTCCATTTATTTCTAAAATCATTGAGAAAGCTGTAGTAAAACAACTACACGAGCATCTGGATGGGAACAGTTTGTTTGAAGAGTTTCAGTCAGGATTTAGAGCCCATCATAGCACAGAAACAGCGCTGGTTAAAGTCTCCAATGACATTCTAATGGCCTCAGACAATGGATCAGCCTCCATACTTCTCCTTCTAGATCTTAGTGCTGCATTCGACACCATAGATCATAATATTTTACTACAGAGACTGGAACATGAAATTGGAATTAAAGGAACTGCACTAAGGTGGTTCAAATTCATACTTATCAGATAGACATCAGTTTGTTCATGTAAACAACAGCTCCTCCTCATGTACTGTTGTCAGTCATGGAGTCCTGCAGGGTTCAGTACTTGGACCAATCCTCTTTACGCTTTATCTGCTTCCTCTAGGCAACATTATCAGGAAACACAGCATAACTTCCACTGCTATGCAGACGATACTCAATGAAGCCAAATGAAGTCACTCAGATAGTCAGACTGCAGGCATGTCTTGAAGACATAAAAGTCTGGATGACTGGAAATTTTTTACTTCTCAACTCTGACAAAACAGAAGTTATTGTACTCGGTCCTAAGCATCTCAGAAAAAAACTATCTAATCATCTCATCAGTCTGGACGGCATTACTTTGGCTTCCAGCTCCACTGTAAGAAACCTTGGAGTAATTTTTGACCAGGACATGTCCTTTGTCCCTCACATTAAACAAGTTAGTCAGGCAGCTTTCTTCCACCTGAGAAACATTAGGAAAATCAGAAACATCCTTTCTCAGGATGATGCAGAAAAACTAGTCCATGCATTTGTAACTTATAAGCTGGACTACTGTAACTCATTACTATCTGGATGTCCAAACAAATCTCTAAAAGGCCTTCAATTAATTCAGAACGCTGCTGCACGAATATTAACAGGAACTAGGAAAAGAGATCATTTCTCTCCTGTGTTAGCCGCTCTTCATTGGCTGGCAGTAAAATATAGAGTAGAATTCAAAATCCTTCTTTTAACATATAAAGCCCTTAATGGCCAAGCTCCATCATATCTCAGAGAGCTCATAGTTCCTTACTGTCCTAGCAGGCCACTCCGCTCTCTAGATGGAGGTTTACTTGTGGTTCCTAGAGTCTCCAAGAGTAAATCTGGAGGCAGATCGTTCAGTTATCAGGCTCCTCTTCTATGGAACCAACTTCCAGCATCGGTCCGGGGGGCCGATGCTGGATGCTGGAAGCTAATTTTCAAGACCAGGCTTAAAGCTTTCCTGTATGACAGAGCTTATAGTTAAAAAGTTAAAGTCCTCTACTCTTTAGCTATGCTGCTATAGGCCTAGGCTGCTGGGGGAAGGACTGAGCTTCTGTCTCTCTCTCTCTCTCTCTCTCTCTCTCTGTCTCTCCCTGTCTCTCCCTGTTACCCTCTCTCCCCCTCTCCCTCTTTCTCTCTCCCTCCGTCTCGCTCGCTCTCCTTTCCTCCCCCCTTGCATGCGTTGAAAAGAACCATCCTTCTTAAAAAAACACAGTTTCACCCAGTTCTAAGCATTTATACTGCATTTACTAACCATGTTCTGCCAAAGTCTCTCCCACTTCCTCTCCTCTCTCTCCCTGTCCTCATCCTGCAGGTGGTGACTCATCGCCATCCCATGTTCCTGCAACACCTGCTGGTCCCATATTTCATGAATTCTGCATTACAGCTCAACTCCATGAACTTCATGCAGCAACATGTTCCTGCCTACACCCCCCCCTCCAATGCCTGTCTCACTCTCTCTCTCTCTCTCTCTCTCTCTCCCACTCTCAACCCAATCGGTCGAGGCAGATGGCCGCCCCCCCTGAGGCTGGTTCTGCTCTTAAAGGAAGTTTTTCCTTGCCACTGTCACCAAGTGCTTGCTCATCGGGGGATCTGTTGGGTCTCTTTAAATAAATTTATAAAGAGTTTGGTCTAGACCTGCTCTATATGTAAAGTGCCTTGATGTAACTTTGTTATGATTTGGCGCTATACAAATAAATCTAATTTGATTTGATTTGATTTGATCTTCTTGGCTGCTCCTGTGACGCCCAACCAAGTGAGGACCACACAGAAGAATATCCTGCAAATCCTCTACAGCCAACTTCTATGGGCTGGTAGAATGTTTTCCTGCCCCTGCACTCCTCCACTAGTTCCTGGTACTTGACACGTCCTCTCATTGGTTTCTCAATGTGCTCTTCCGAAGTTACTGTCAGTTCCAGCATGATCAGGTGTGTTTGGGGTTTGGAGATGATGATCATGTCTGCACGGAGTGAAGTTGTTGTAGTGTGCTGGGGGGAAATATCAGCTGCTTTCCCAGGTAAGCCTGCAGCTGCCAATCAGAGGCTGTGTGAAGGAAGCCTGTTAATGGTTTTTATCTGAGTCTAGGGTTTCTCTCCAGCTGTAATAAAAGTGACTGCTTTCTTTGTTGTGCAGTGGTGTTTGCTGGTGTTAATGACTGACGCTAAACTCTCAGCAAGTGCCTGAAGCACTTGGTCATGTCGCCACTAATATTCGCCATCTGCCACAGCTGTGAGAGATGTGAAGGTTTGCTGGGCATCTGCTCCAAGATCCCTGCTGCCAGAGTCCTACTGCCCTGCTCACTCGCTCTTCCTCTTCACCTGTTCTGACCTCTTCCTGGAGAAGGTGGTGCCCACCATTTCCTTTTGTCTCAGGTGTGACTCTGCCACTTCCCCTGTCTTTTCTGCTTTCCACTTCGTTCCTGTCCTCACCAGCTGCTGACACTTTAGTGTCCCTGAAGTCCCTGTACTGAAGGACTTCCTGTGTGCAAGCGACCATGAACTCTTTCTTGGGTCCACTGAATGGTAGCTGCAATGTGTTGCTTGCACAATGCTGCACTGGTGAAGCTGTGTGAAAAGCCCAGCCACTTCCGGAGAAAGCAATTTAGCTTCCTTTTGAGGAAGTCAACTGATGTTATTGGGACTGTGAATACCAGCAGGGGCCACAATACTCTGGGACTCTGGGACTCAGGATGGAGTACTGGTAAATCCAGGCTTTGGTCTACCAGGTAGACCAAACCTGTCAACCTTGGTGAGCCAGAACTGCGTATCTCTTAAGCTTTCATCTAAGATTTTCCCCAAACTCTCAACCGGTTGCTCTGTAAAGGATGGAAGGACTGTTCCTGAGATTAGAAATCAGAATATGTCAGTCACTTTCCCCTTCTTCAACACCACGGACCTTGACTTGAAGGGCTAAAAACTCATCCTGACGCAAGTGATGAGTTTCTCAAGACCTTGCAAGATCCACCTGCACCCTGGGGCTGACATTGTGGTGATGGTGAGGTTGTCCACATAGGCTCTTATCGGTGGCTGTCATACACCTCACTTGGTCAAGGGTCCTCTGCATTCCGCCTCAGCTGACTCGACCACCATGTTCATGGCAAGGGCGAAAAAGGATAACAGAGATGGTGCAGCCAGTTATTGCTGCTTTTTCAAGATGATGTCAGTCTGATGTTTCAGACCCAGAAGTTTTTACTTGTTGCAGATAACAGATTAAATGGGGAATGAACAAGTGGTTTCAATGTGTAAGTTCATCGTAATCGTAATTAGTCTTTCTCAGTCAGCTAAGGTGTTTTTTGGTCTGTGCTGTTTTTTACCGTCAGGAGTGCTGCTGCTGACTCCCTCCACCAGCTCCTTGGCCTCTACAGCCAGCTGGAAAGCAGGATCGGGAAGGGATGACGGGGTGTCAGGGCTGTCAGTGACTGGAGATGACTTGCCACTCCTGTTGTATACGCACACACAGGAGGAAGCATTAAACTGGGACTGCAAAATTGAGGGGATTGCTGATATGACATCATCATATCATAGTTTCTTACCCGTCTTCTCCTCCAAACAGGCTCGGTTTTGTCAGCACTTTATGCACATTCTACACCAAAAGACAACATCACAATTATCCACCATTCTCTGACTGACGTTTTCTGTCAAAGGTTCTTTGTGAAAGGTGATAGTTCTGCTAATGTTTATGCAACAAAAAAATCTCTGACAAGGGTTCTGTGTCAAAAGGTTAAGGATATTAATAATAATAATACCTTTAATTTATATCGCACCTCGTATTAGAAACAAACCTCAAAGTGCTATTGATATAAAATAGAAATTATTTTTTGACAGCTCATTTTTAGATTGGTGCTTCAGATAGTTGTTATTTGGGTTCCTCTGGGTGACCTTACACAGCAGACAATCGTTTATCTTAAATATTTCACATCTTCTTTATGTTAGCATTTAAGATCTAATATTGGCCATTAACCTGTCATCAGCTGCTCAGCAACCAGCCACTGTCATTTGACAGAGCTCAATCATGTGTTCTGAATCATGTATGGACATGAAGTCTGATAAGTCTGTACTTCATGTTCATGTAAACTTCATGCATAATGTTCCTGCCTACACCTGTTTTGTTTCTCCAGCTCTCATTCTCACCCTACACTGCTGCTAACTGCTCATTAAATAGTCAACTCAAAGCTATTTGAATATTCAAAGTATTTGCGTGATTTTGGATAGTACGTGGCCAGTTTTTTCTGGACTCACGATGTCATGTGATCTTACTAATGCACAAAAATTAATAAAATATAACTGTGATTTTAAGTCTTAAATGTCAAAAAATGAGAGGGAGTGGACATCAATCAGTCCCCCTGAGCCTGGTTCTGCCCGATTAAAGGAAGTTTTTCCTTGTCATTGCTTGCTCATCGGGGAGCTGTTGGGTCTCTTTAAATAATTTTATAAAGAGTTTAAACTAGACCTGCTCTTTATGTAAAGTGTCTTGATGCGACTTTGTTATGATTTGGTGCTATACAAATAAATCTGATTTGATTTGATTTGACACATACCTGAGCAAAACCCAGCAGTTTCTTGTTGGAGATCTCCAGGTGTTTTCTGCTCAGCTCTGACATCCTGAGCTGACAGTCTATGGTCATTAGCTTTTTGCTAAGTTCCAGCACCTCCTCCTGACATGCACACACACACACACACACACACACACACGCACATCAGTAATGTGTGTGCACTTATACTCCAGGGATTTTGTTTATGAACTCTTCCTGAAGTAAATACTTAATACTATGAAGACTCAGTCCTCAGCCATGTCCTTAACCCTGCCCATCTTGACCCACCATCCAGACCTTGTAGGTTCTGGTTTTTACCTGAAATCTGCTATATTTTTATTGGATTGCTTAGAAAACAGTCAGCAAATCCAAAGACAAGCCTGAGAGAGAAGATGTAGTTGTTTTCTTAAGTAGTTTTTTTTTGGTTTTCAAAGCAACAAATATGTATTTTTTATAGCAACACTTCAGTTATAAATGGCAGAAGTTCAAATATTGACCTTTAAGAAGAACCCATAAAGGAACACATGGTTTCCCGGGATAGCAACACAATCCCTGAACTGTTGAAAATATGAACCCACTTAAAAACATAAAAACATTATCTAGACCAGCAGTCTCATAAAATAGAGATATTTGGTGATGGGACAGAGTGTCTCTGGTGATATTAACACAAATGTATTCTCAAATATTGATACAAATTGCTTACAAAAAGTTGCATAATTTCTATAAACAAAGAAGGAACATGAATGAAAGATAGAAAGATAAAAGTTAATCAAACAATAAATGTTTTAAAAAATATGTTAAAAAAATGTTGCAGCAGCTGTCACTTTTTTGGCAAAGAGCTGTCAAAGACTCACATGCAAAGACTGTCCGCATTTGCATCATTCTTTTATTTTCTTTGTCACTGGGTAGCCTTTTGCTTCTCTCAAAGCAAAGGCTCTGTGCTAGTGGATTTACCATGTGAGATGAAAAGCTAGAGAGCAACCCTCATAACCATCAAAGCAGGCTCTCAGTGACAAGAGAAGAGGAGTTTACAGACAGGTTGGTAAGCTTGTCATAAATGTAGCTTGATGGGTTTGTAGTTGAGGCTAGAAACACAGGCAGCTGGCTCAGCATTGGAACAGAGAAATAGCCATTTGTATCAAGCAGAAATCCAGCTTAACTGCCCTTAGACCTATGAAGAAGACTTAACCTCTTGCTGTTAACTTCTGATCTGTGTCTGGATGACTGGTCTGAATGATAAAAAAATTTCAATGCAGACATTAGCTATTGAGTACTTTCTGAACCAGCCTTTGTTCCTACACTGTTGGACCAGGTACCAGGTACTTGGTAGCTTTCTGCTCTGAGGCCTCCTCACATCCATTTTCCCATGGGACGGTCAGTTCAACAGTCAGTTCAACCGCCAGTTCAACCGAATTAGCCCTTCTCCCCTCCTCCTCCAGGTGTCAGCCTGGATGATGTCTCTCCTCTGGCTCTGGTCGGGTTTCCCACACTGCTGGAAGTAGGTGGATCCAAGCTCTTGACTCCCTGTGGACGGGTTTCCAATAACGTCCTTATACTTCAGTATGGCTTCAGCCTGGGCCACTGAGCTGCTGCCCCCTTACGCCCTGACCTTGCAGTGATGCCTGTGGGCTGACCTTTTTGTCGGTGGAGTGGCAGAACATCATCACAGCCCTGAACTTTGCCACCTGGAACTCTTCCACCCAGACCGTATGTAGAGCCTGACTGATGTGAAGCTTGGTACTATTCGGAGCCACTTATGGAGATATTTATTGATCCGCCTCTTGATTCATTCCACTGATGTCATACTTCACTTCATAAATCGTCAAACAGCCACGAGTCTAGGTTTTTGGCCATGCTGGTAGAGCCAGGTCTTGAACTTCCATTGCAAACTTGAGAATTCAATCTTCCTCAACCAATCGTCGGCCTCCTTCTCAGTCGAAGCAATTTTACTTCGGCCAATGAGATTTGCATCGTACCATTTCCCAAGACATTTTATAGGGTTTCCTTCAATTGATTGTATGGCCTCCCCCTGAACTTGGAGCTGAAACTTGCTGGTCACCTTCTCATGCCTGATCACCATGCTTCTTGATTTCCATGGTTCAAACTTCAGGCAACATTGTCACTCCCTTTGAACTAGGAAGTCCAAAAAACCTACCTACGTAATTTACAAAAAGATCTAATTTCCCTTGTATAGATATTGATTGCTGGTTTATGTTGTGTTATTTGATATATTTGACCAGATTGTGCATTAATACCAAATGTATCGCTAAAAAAATCCAAGAATCCATGAAAAATCCAGGAAGCATTTAAATAAATAAAGGCAATGATAATGATAGGCAATTTTTGGTAAAAGAACATCAAATGAGATAGAGACAGTTAAGTTCCAGTTTAAACTCACTTTGGCGGCCTCTGCTTCTTTTGCCTGTCTTTTGCTAGTCAACTGATTCTTCAGGTCTCTGATCTCAGCCTCCAGCAGCTGGATCACATCCTCGTAGTCCTGCTCAGCACTGGTGGTCTGCCGCTGACCTGACACAACCTCAGCTGCTTGTAGGCGAATCTTAAGTCGAGTATTTTCCTCCACAGTCAAACATGCCTTCTGAGAACAACAGAAATAATTCAAATTAAAGCTGTTAGCAATGATGAATGGCCCTTTACTCCCCCGTGAAACTCTGAACACCCTGGACTTGCCCTAAAACACCCTAGAACACCCACCAGTTATACCTCATGTGGTAGTGTATGATATAGAGAACACAGAGCCAATACATTGAAATTGGATTCTGTTTTTGTTGGAAGCTGACTTCTGGTGTCCAGTAGGTGGCGCTCGAAGTCTGAATCAGTATTGACACAGACACATTCAGGGCAGGACTATGATCATGTTTGATGAATGTGGAGGAGACCAGACAATATATGCTGGAACTATATGGGCTTAGTGTTTAATGGTGTCTATTTAAAATTAATGAGATTGCCACACGCAGCAGGTGTGGTGGACAAAAAAGATTTTGATACCTTTCAATCTTCAAGGTCTTGAGATGATACTGAGTGAATGTGAAGTCATTTGGATGAAAACTGTAGGAGAAGTGTGTGGAAATCAGCAAAATCAGCCAAAAATCTAAATTTCAAGTCAAAATTGTTGGGGCATGACACCAGTCCTGATATGATGACCTGGTTTTATGAGTTTTGGGGTATGTTAAGGTCCCGAAAAGGCCTGTCAAACAGCAATGGAACAATAGTAATCTACAGATGTGATTGGGCTCTCCCACTGTCGAGAGCTCAGGACCTAATATTAAATCTCAGTGGAATCTAAGTAATTCGTTTGGATATTAACATAAAGACAAGGACTAAAAATAACACCACATGAAGGATATATCATGGAGGGCACTTTCCTGGCTCCTCTCTCACCTCTGAGGTCCTTTGCAGCTCCTCCTCCAGGGTTTTCTTGCTGTGCTCCATATCTTTCAGCATCACCTGGCAAAAAAGGCAAGGAAGGTTTTATAGGCTCACTGAACCAATGCGTCCTACAACTGCGACAAACCAGGCACTACACTACATTGAATTTTGTTATTTTGGATTTCATATTCACAATCTACGACTGGAGATGGCAAACACTTCTGTTTTAATCAGGCAAATCTCATTGAATGTTCTCAGCACCAGATTTGTCTTTCATGCCCCAATAGAGAATCTTTGACAAATTGTAAATTACAAATGTCATAATTGTGGCTGATTGGAGACCACTGTCACTTCATGCGTGTGTATCTGTGCTCACCTTGAGCTGTTTCATCTGGGTCTGCAGCTGCTTCACCTCTATCTGAAATTGCTCCATCTCCTCACTGCTGTAGCTGCATTCTGATTCATATGTCTGTGCATGTGTGCATGCACACACCAGACACCACACACACAGAGAAAGAAATTCTGTTTAGGATTCTGTGGGTCTCCTGAAAAGAGGCTGGGAGAAGCAGTGAGTGGTAGTGAAAGGTAGTGAGGGGCAGTGAGAGCTACTTACAGGTGAGTGGAATGCAGATGTGTCCATCAGACTGGCGGCTTCATGATAGGAGAACATGAAGGGACCCACCCCTAAACCCAGCTCCTCGAGGTTCTCCTGGAAGGTGGTCCGCGTTGCCTCCACAAAGTCTAAGGGCCAACAGACAAACATGGGGAACAACAAGAAAATGTTTGCTATGAAAATACTAGAGTAACCATAGTAACTAGGAGAGCAATTATCACATCCAAATATACAAAATCATGAAGTGTTTATTAAGAAACTATAGAAGAAAATAAACACATACTTTCCACACATTGGGAAAATACATGTCTTATGAGGCTATTCAGCTCAGTTTTGATTATGGCAATTGTATAATCTATTAGAAATTAGATGTTCAAGACTATTTCAGATTTAAAATTCTTGAAGCCAAAATCTACACTGACATGCAGTCTGCCTTTATTTAAAAAAACAGTCACAAATAAATTGATGTAGAGACCTCGTTAACAATGCAGTAAAACCTGAACAAAAGTTCTTAAGCAACAAGATTAAATGTAAAATTAGAATGGAAATGGTTTGCCCCCATTGCCCCAGGAAATATGATGAGATTATCAACTGCAGAATACTTGCAGGGAGGGCTGGTAATTGTGAGATAACATGCTATTATAACATGCTGCTAAGCCCTCCCTTACCTTTTTTAAAAAAATGGGAAAATTGTTAAAAACATATAACATATTTCTTTGTAATTTTGGTGGAAAATAGGGCAGCAACAGTATCAAATAGTCACAAGAAACAGTGGATATGTTTAAACGTGTCAGAGTTTGAGTTTGTCATGGATTTAGCTATTATGTTTGTGTTGGTCATTTCCTGATTTATTTTGAAAGTCTTGTCTCCCCTTTGTGCTATCTTTTTACTTCCTGTTCTTGTTCTGGTTACCTCTTGTTGACTACCTTCCCTGCCCTATTGTGGTTCACCTGTGTCTTGTTTAGTTCACTGTGTATTTAAGACCTGGTTTCTCTTTAGTCCTTGACAGATCCTCGTTACCTTCTGTGTGTGTCTTCGGTGCCTTGTCTTTTTCGTTGTCCTTGTTCACAGCCTCATTCGCGCTTCTGTTTTTTGTTTTTTGGGGAGCCCATCTGGCCCGGGGAGGCCCTCGCTCATTGAAGCAAGCCTTCAAGGCAATGGTTTCCCCAGACCAGCCTGTTTATCACTGGCCACCAGTGGAGCCAGCTAGCCACCGGCCATCTCCCGCTCCTGTCTAGGTAGGGCCACCGCCTCCAGAGTTCAAGGCGCTCCCCCCGAACTCCGCAGTACCTCTACCGCCACCGCCCCTTCCAGAGTTCACCACCGGAGCCAAAGGCTTCCCTTCTGGTGTCAACCCCTCCTGAGCCCAGGCCTCCTCCCTGTGTGTGTGTGTGTGTGTGTGTCTTGTCTCCCCTTTGTGCTACCTATTTACTCCTTGTTCTGTTTCCCTTCTGTTAATTGCGTTTCCTGTCTAATGTGGTTCACTGTGTATTTAAGTCTTGGTTTCTGTTTAGTCCCTGTCAGATCCTCGTTGCCTTTTGCGTGTGTCTTTGGTGTTGTCTATGCCTTGTCTTTTGCATCATGCTTGTTCCCTGTCTCATTTGAGCTTCTGTTTTTGTGTTTTGGTTTTTTTTGTCATTAAAAAGATTACTGTTTCACCTCAACCTCCTTCAGATGCTCCTGCATTGGTCCTCACACTCTGACATATGTGACAAAATTATTTGCTACACAAAGGTAATTTCAATGAAGATCCACAAACTAGCTTCCAGGGAGGGCTGCGGATGGTCACACCCACGCACTAAAATAATGAAATATTTAGCTAAAAGTCCTAACACCATAGTCTTCTTCTTCTTCTTTATGTTCTTTATGTTGCTATTAGTGATAATGATTTCTGTTTATCATGCTCCTAATATTTAAAAGGATAAAACCTCTGTTACTAGACACAACATGTAGTGTGCACAGCTGTGGCTACCTATGGGACATTACAGAAAAATCTCATTGAACTAAAACCTTGGAATTCAGGAAGGAGTTTAGCCATCTGATTGTTTTTGGAATTTTCGGAAGCTCAGCTACATTTAGAAAATGGTTGGGTCTATTATGGGCTCATGTTGCTCAAACATTCAACAGTTCATAGTTGTGAAATCATTTTGTCACCTTTTGGTGTGAGCTACGTTTGATTTTAGCACAGCCACCTACACAAGATGGAAATGAATAAAATTCACCGAAGGCAGTACTTTGCTGCTGGTTAGCACTGTTACCTCACAACAAGAAGGTCGCAGGTTTGGTTCCAGGCCTGGGACCTTTCCTTGGAAAGTTTGTATGTCCCATGATTACATGGGCTTCCTCCAGGCATTCTGGTTTCCTCCCATGATCCAAAGACATGCATGATTTTGGTTAATTGATGACTGTGTGAGTGGTTGTTCTGTGTCTTTCTCTGTGTTTCGGCCCTGTGATGAAGTGGCGACCTGCCCAGTGTTTACCTCGTCCTTGCCAAATGTGTTTGGGATTGGCTCGGGCACCCCGGACCCCCTCTCCCCAAACGCTCCCCGGAAACGGATAAGAAGTAGAAGATGAATCAAACCACACTGTGTTCTGTTAGGGTCAGCGTAGCAGCATAGCAGTTAGCGCCCTCAAAGCAAGAAGGTTGTGGGTCGGATTCACATTGTTTCCATGCTCTCCTTGTTCCTGCTTGGGTTTCCTCCGGATACTCCCACAGTCCCACAGACTGGTATGTCTACGTTGATTGGTGTTGCATCTTCATAAAATTATCCATTGTCCACAAAAGAACTTTGTGTCAATGGTCTTTACTGAACCTGTTTTGGTTTTCTTTATGTATGACTCTCTTTGCGCCTACAGTAGTCTACTTCTTCTGCGTGCATTGACTTTAGCAACTCAAACAGTCACAGTTCTGCCCTCTGCCGGGCTCTTACATACTGCAACATAACCTGCAAAGACTCATAATTATCTCTGTAGGGATCCCTACAGAGATAATATCAGTATATAGTATATAAATAGTATCAACTGTAATTAACATTAATATACAAACATCAAATGATTATCTGTGATTCCAAAATTGGGCACTCTAAATTTCACGTAGGTCTCAGTGTGAGTGTGCGTGGCCGTTCATCATTGCCTGTCTATATGTGTTGGCCCTGCAATTGACTGGCAACCTGTCTAGAAAAGATTTATATTTTTACAGCTTTAACCCTCCTGTTGTGTTCGGGTCAAATCTGACCGATTTACAACTTAAAACACTCACACTAAATATTGTGTTTTACATCTGATTGCCTCAAGGCCTTATGATGTCTTCCACACTATGCACTTGAACATATAAAAGTGATGATCACCTCTTTCGTTGAATTTTGAGAGTTTTCATCAACCTTGTTACACCTGTGGTGTTCCCGGTCAAAACTGACAGCCATAGGAAATGAATGGGTATCCAGACTATATTCATCCATCAGACAGAAAACATCCCCATACACACCAGCCCAACTCACTCACTCACTCACACACACATTTCAGATTGAACAATGTGTTTTGCGGGTACACATCTCTTTCCCGCGCTTATGTGCCAATCCTCCCATGTGAACCAACTTCCCGATGAAACAATGCATCATATCTTCACACAGACTAGACAGGTGTCTGTTATGTGAACCCATCTCTTTCCCACGCTTTTGTGCCTATCCCCCACATGAACCACACCTTCCAGACTAATCAATGTATCATCTTCACACAGACCCCATATATATAGCATGATGTTTGCTTTGCACTCCTTTTACTCTGAGCACAATGAGTAGGCCACTGACCAAGCAGTTCTCTGTCGAAGAGGTTCTGGTCCAGCTTTTTGGACATGATGAAGAGGGCACTGAAATTGAACCAGAGATAGAGGAGGATGTCTCGGAAGTAGAAGACAACCTAGCTTTTGATCCAGACTTTGAGGAGACTGACCAGTCAACAGATGGAGAGGGAGAGGCACCTGAAAAACAGGAGACATTCCAGTCCAAGAGTGGATACTTGCTCTGGTATTCATCCCCCCAGGACAGAGGAAGTAGAGCAAGAGTGGAAAACATCATAAAGATGACACCAGGGCCAACACGGTATGCAACATCTCGTGTGGATGACATTAAGTCCAGCTTCCAACTCTTTTTACCAGAGTCCATTGAGGGAATTATACTTGAGATGACAAACCTGGAGGGGAAGTGTGCGTTTGGGGACACCTGGAGAGAAATCACCTGGGGAAAGCTTGGTGACTCCTCTTATTCAAAGGCGCCAGCACATTCCCCGCACACCAGCCTCTGCCAGTCTGGTCAGGAGTATGCAAGCCCCAGCCCCAGCCCCAGCCCCAGCCACTTCCAACAAGGACATGGGCAGGAAAGGAAGCGCTGTGAGCTCTGTGCCCATAGAGACAACAAAACAAGTCTGAGATGCTGCAAATGTGATGCCTATGTTTGCAAGGCCCACTCTGAACACTCTGTCACATGCCACTCGTGCACGAATTCACATGCACACACGACCTCACGACGAGTTTGGTCTTTGGTTTTCCATTTAGTTTTTACATTACATGTTCATTTTGTAATACATTTTCAGTGCCTATTTGTATTTTGGTGGTGAAAAATGTTTTTTGTGCTAATTTAAGAGCAGTTAAAACAGACCTGTCAATTTTGACCGGGAACACTAAAGTAAGGGGTGGGAGGTGAACACAAAGGTTAATCAAAAGGGAGGTTAATCATCTTTGATCTTGCTCTTTGTAAATGGGCATCTAGAGACAAGACAGACAAGAATGTCCAGCAAGTCCCAGAAATGCTGCACAAACTGACACAGAGCTACATGGTTACACAATGTGACAGTGCACACATGTGACACCCTGGACAGGGTTTCAACACAGATCTTTCACGTTACTGATGACACAACTGGATAGGTGTGTGACTTGTTTTAGTGTTTCTCTGTCAGTGTTTATAAGTGTGCTTCACCTCCATAGGCCACAGTCCCTTGTGGGTCTGTGGTCAGGTTCTGCCATAGCTTCTTCCTCTTCTCCTCTGTGATGTCCAGCCCGAGGAAGGACAAGGCCTTAAACAGACAAGATATAAAAGACTCAAAGACAGAAACATGGAGGTATATTCATCATGGCGCCATTGTGACATCACTCTTAACAATCTCCCTGTCTCTCTAGTTCCTGTTTGTACTCAACATTTCCTGGGGTAATAGGAGTGTTTCTGCAGTCCTATTAATCAGAGTGATCAATAATTTCATGAAAGCAGAAGTTACTATTAACAAGCTTTTCTAACAAGAGTGGTTGCTTCAAATAAGGACACAAAACTCAGTGTTAGGAGAATTTTAAAAATGCAACTTGAAGCTGAAATTCTTCATTACGGAAACAAATAAAGCTTGATGCAAAAGCGATGTGTGCATCTCCACAGATTTATGGAGTGTAACTTAAAAGAATAAAGTGATAATATTCTGAGAGTAATGTTGTCATTGTCCCCAGTAAAAAACATAACCCTAACCCAAGATGAAAATTGAAATAGAATGAGAATAAAGTTGTAAATTTAGTGGTTTATTTAAGAAGAGCAGTATCAGATGTTCCACTGCAGTGAAGTGAGGGTCATGGAGCTCTTTGTTAAACTAGACTTTACTAGACTTAGTAAAGGTTTCACAAATAAAGAAAATACTTCATGTTTTGGCACATCAGCACCAAATTATCTGCTGGTGTTATGCTTGTTTACTTCTGTTTCAGGTTGAAATAGAAAATAAATTCTACCACAGGTATTGTGATATCATAACCTACAACATTATTCCCATAATATTGCAACAATTTTCTTATAAAATTATGACCTTTTCATATAATTATGACCATAACTTTTTTTAATTTTCAATTAAAATTTTATTTATTTTTATTTTATTTTTTTCCACAAACTAGCCCTAAAACTCTGTGAGACTAAATACAGGAGGTGAAATAAATGTTTCCTGGAAGCAACGGGCATCAAAACACTTTCATTTTTCTTTATTGCTAATCTTTTACAATTAAATTGAAGCGTTTTAGGATGATTGTAGCTGATATCATCTTCCCAATAAATTAGTACATGTATTAATTATAGCAGCTTACCTAAATAATAGATACACAAATAAACTCCTGCCATGCAACATATTTAATAGCATGGCTCTATGCAGTTCATCTGACAGGACTCACCAAGTCTAACTTGTCTGATTTGAGGCGAATGTAAGGGTCCAGTGTTATCTTTGGTTTGGCCCCCATTGCTGACCTCTGGCTAGTTGATCCTATAGGAGGACACAAAGAAACAATAAAAGGAGAGTGGGGGGTGGTGAAATGAGGAAAAACACAGTTGGTAATATTAAATTGGAATGAGGCATCACACAAAGAGCTAGTGGTCTTTCAACAGCACGAGGAGAGTTTGCAGTCCTGAGCAACATTTTATCTATATCTCTCTTCTCCTGAGGCTCTTGCTTTCCTTTTGTCTTTGGGCTCCTTCCTCTTGGTTCATGGATCCTCTCTTGGTTTGGATCTTCTGAGGCCCTTGGATTAGCTCACCTAGCTAAGAGGTTGGGCCTGAACTCCTTTGCAACTCTTCACTCTTCCCATGGTAGCGATGCGATGGCCTGCCCAAGATTTCTAAGCATGGACAAGCTGAATGTCTCCCTGCTCTTTCCTGGAAGCAAGGGGCCTCGAGATAGCATAAATTTCCAACTTTAATACAACACTGGCAACACAGCCAACTTGAGAAACTAAGGAGGAATTCAATTATTCCAGCCTGCCTTTGTAATCACATGAACCATGTGGCCCCAGCAGCCATCTTGCTTGTAGTTTCATTGTCTGCATTTTGGTCACTATCACACATGCACACAAATGCACACATACATGTATATAGTCTGGATATGGGCTATATACATGTAGTACCCGTGTGTTTGTATAAAGTATAAAAGTTCTTAAACACAACCGCTAGTAAATTTGATGTTGCACAGGAAGGAATATTGCCAACCTCTTCTCTGCAGAACTCCAAATTGTTCTACCGTAATATGGTAATTCTGCTGTAGTTATTAATTAATTATAGTCAGAGATCTGAATTAATAGTATTTCATGAGACTAAATTGGTGATTGGGCTATTTCCCTTTTTAGGGTGGTGCGCCGAGGTTAACTTTGATATTAATAAATGAAACATTAATATTTTTCATATTAATAGTTTAGTCACTTTTGATGGCCAATCACCAATAAACTAACTAGGCCCAACAAAATGGTACCCCATGTAAAGTGTATCACAATACCACATAAACAACATGAAAAATGCCATGGATTATCTGTGTTATCAGAGTGGATGGACAGACATTCTCTTTGAATTTGGTAGAACTGGGTGGTTGTGGTTGTGTGTGTGTGTGTGGGATGGGGGGGTAGGTGGGTAAGATGAAAAGCAGATGATTAAAAACAGTGGAGTGGGGGTAAGGTGGATGATTATATAGACAGAGTGAGGCAAAACAGTGTGAGGAGGGGTGGTTTTGGGCAGACAGTCCAGGTCCAACATTAATTTGATGAGTTTGTATGTCCCATATTTGTGTGTCTGCTTGCTGTGGTGATTGCGACCTGTCATTGTGTGTCTGCATACTCCCTGTTGCTAGGTGTATGAGCTCCTCCTCCTCGTCTCATCAAAGGATTTATACTGCCCCACCTCTACTAAATGAACTTTGATGTGAGGTTACTGCTGTAAGCTAAAATGAGATGGTTTCGTCAGGAACCAGGAGAGGACAGTTGTGTGCAAATGGGTTTTGCACATATTGTCACAGGTGATTTTATCTTCCTAAAAGGATTAAATGCCTTTGATGTCCTGCGCTCCGACCTCCTGCTGTGCTTCTGGCTGGGCTGGACAACAGGAGGGGAGGTTACACTATCAGAATCAAGGACATGCGCATTGTAATGACCCTTGCCTAATCTGCCCATCGAGTTTTTGTTTGCGTTTGTTTTAGATGCCTGGTGAGTATAGCCAACTGGGAACACTGCACATAGTTCTTCTGTTGCCTTAGTTCCCATTTCCTTGTATTTCTCAAACCTTTACTGTTGCTCTTTTTTCCAGGCTCTGAAGGCCTCCATGAACATTCTTCAAGGGGGTGAGAAGGTACAGGCATCAAGACCTTTTTCTGAGAAATGTCTCCCTGCTCTCTTAAAGACAATAGTATTAACAACGGCTCCTGGTATCTTTCTTTCCACCTGCTCCCTCTTCTCTCATCCACATTTCTCTCAATTCAATCCAGCTGGTTGATGCAGAGCCCCTGCCCTCATGGAAGAACTTTCAGTTTCTACCTATAATACTGTCAGGTCTATGTGTTTCTGCTATACAAATATAACTGAATAGAAAATGAAATATGAAATTGAGAAATCTTATATAAACTGAGTCAGTGAGACTGCTTCCTTGATTCCATAGGACTTGTAACATAATTCCAGAAAAATTAACACAGGAACTGCTAACCTCTGCTCACTCCAGACATCACCTGGCTTAAGCAGAAGGAGTCCAGGGTAGCTAAGTGGTCACCACACCTAAGAAAGAACCTTAGTGGTAAAAATTGTGGTAATCCACTCCAGCAGGATTGGCTGGAGGATTGGCTCTGAGCTGAGGACCATTGCAACCCTTAACATCAGCTAGTTTGGTTCAGCTGGTTCAGCTTTAAACCCAAAATGACACCAAATATATGAAGGGAACACCACTAGAGCCATTCTTTTCAGTTGTTCACCTGAGGTTTATATACCTAACCCTAACCCTCACATCCTCAAGCTGTTAACTTCGCATCCCAAAACTGAAAATTGAAGATACCTACCCTACCTTAATCCAGCCCTGCACACTTTCAGGCACACACTGCTGGACTATGGAAGTAAAAATTTGGTTTGGAATTCAATTAGGCTACAGTAAGGTGCTGTACCTGAAATCTGAATATCTGGTGAGCAGATGTCAGGAGAAGGTGAAGACACTGGCACTGACTCCTCTGTACAAATCTGTAAAGAAAGTGCACAAATTTACTAATTTTTGTAGAAAAGAAACAAAGATACAAAAAAAAAAAAAAAATAAACAACTATCGATGATAAAAATGAAGTGATGGCTGATGATTGATTAGCTGGGCTCTTATGTAGTGATGATACACAAAAAATGGGAAACATATGCCATTTGTAATAAGTTATTGTACTTGCTTATTTATAGGTAATTATTTCAAGTAATATGAAATATTAAAATGTCAACATCTCATCAACTTGTTTGTTTTTTCTTTCAAAGTTTACTATTATTTGTCGGGATTTTTCAGCACTTTGCTGCATGTTCTCCCCTCTCATTCTGCTTTTTTGGATTCCACTGTTGCAGCAGTGCAAGAAACAGGAGTAAAATGCAATGAAATCATTGTGAGAATGTTCAAAGTGTTGGTGGGCTGACCTCAGGTGATTTAATGTGGGCTTTTAAACGTCCAGAGTTGTGGTTGTTCCCTGGAGCTCGCTGGACTCCGTTGTAGAGTGGTGCGCTGCTGGGAAAAAGTCCTTTACCGGGGATAAAGGCAATATCCACTGTACTGTCTTGGCTGGAAGTGAGCAGAGTAAAGAGGTACAGCTGTCGAACTGTAGTTTATCGTTTCCCAATTGCATCACTTTACGATACTCCACAAACTCATATTTAATCCCAGCATCACCCACCTGAACTTGACCTTGTTCAAAATACTCTTGGCCTCCTCATGTGTCACACCTATCAGTGACTCTTTGTTAATGGCAATGAGCTGATCTCCAGGCCTCAAACGTCCATCCTGCACAAAAGAGATCAAGGCTTGAGTCAGAATGAGCCAAAGTACCTGGTGCCTCAGATAAAATCGATCAGGAATAATAATAATAATAAAAAGATAGAAATAAACATGTATGCTTTTAAATTTTTTGCATCCATGGCCAGTGAGTTGGGCCACTGCTGTGGTCATTTGAATTTCAGAGGTCCAGGTACATTCATGTTACAGGGCTGTTGAATCTGATGTGTCAACTAGATGTGACATTCACAATACATCATGAACTTAACCACAAAAAACACAACACCTCTCAATATTATTATTGTGAAAACAATAATGTGCTCATTTGTGAACCTATAAAGGTAGGTCCACATATGGCACAGAAACTGATTGCAAGACAAATAAAGTGGTTGGATGTAATGAAGCTTTTAAAGGTCATCGGTGGGCTTGTGCTGTATCCAGCAGCTCTTGGGATTCTCCATCAGTGTTTAAAACTATACGGTGTCTCATTGACTGCAGTGTAATTGAAAAATTTGCAACAAACTTCCAAAGTTCCTTTGCTTTCCATAGGAGTCATATGGTGGCCAGCAGGTGCAAACCAACATTACAAAATCACACTTTTACAAAACTTTTACAAACACCGGGACAAATTTACAAGTCCCTAAACAAACCAGAAAGGGAATGTCCCAACTCTGGGGTTGAGCCGGTCGTGATACCGGGAGCGACACAACCAGTTGGAGTTCGATGTAGTTCATGGATAGCAAACAAGTGATGTTTTTCCCCGTTTTGTGGCAAACACATTCCGTCTGGTCTGTGCCATGCACTTCCTTACATACAAAAACATTCGATAAGAACATGTGCATTTTACAATACAAAATAGAGTGGATATTGAGAGATACAGAGGAGGAAATAGAAGACTAGTTAGTGGTAACAATGAGTAGAATTAGAATAGGACATGTAATATCACACAAGAGGGAGTGTTGCTGTGCAGAATATCAGCACTGGTGTGATTCAGTCGTAAGCCAGTCGAGACCGCAGATAATCATAACAGCAGTTCTACAAGCGCATTTAATTAGTTTGTTTATTTAATCATTTATTTTGCTCTGCCAACACAAATAGTTCCACAACTGGAGGGGAGACACGGCTGTTGCCAGGCGGCACACAAACATTTCCTACACACAAGCTTGCTAATCTCTGTCTGCATATTACTGCTACTTTGTGTCATTTAGTCTCTGAATGTTCCCATTTATTGTGCAACCACTGAAATAAGAGTCTGTTGACAAACACTTTGGTGGCATATGTGTGTTTCTGATGATTAACAGCTCAATCAGACAACTCGCTGTTTCATTGTTTCGGGCTAGTAACTTTTTAGCGAGCTGTTGTATTTTATGTTCTGCAACACAAATCAAATCAAATCAACTCAGATTTACTTGTATAGTGCCAAATCATAACAAAGTTACATCAAGGCACTTTACATATAGAGCAGGTCTAGACCAAACTCTTTATAAATTTATTTAAAGAGACCCAACAGATCCCCCGATGAGCAAGCACTTAGCAACAGTGGCAAGGAAAAACTTCCTTTAAGAGGCAGAAACCTCGAGCAGAACCAGGCTCAGGGGGGGCGGCCATCTTCCTCGACCGGTTGGGTTGAGAGTGGGAGAGAGAGAGAGACAGGCATTGGAGGGGGGGGGTGTAGGCAGGAACATGTTGTTGCATGAAGTTCATGGAGTTGAGCTGTAATACAGAATTCATGCTATATGGGACCAGCAGGTGTTGCAGGAACATGGGATGGAGATGAGTCACCACCTGCAGGATGAGGACAGGGAGAGAGAGGAGAGGAACTGGGAGAGACAGAGACTTTGGCAGAACATGGTTAGTAAATGCAGTATAAATACTTAAAACTGGGTGAAACTGTTGTTGTTTTTTTGTTTTTTTTTAAGAAGGATGGTTTTTATCAGCGCATGCAAGGAGGGAGTTAGAGAGAAAGAGGGAGAGGGGGAGAGAGGGTGACAGGGAGAGACAGAGAGAGAGAGAGAGAGAGAGAGAGAGAGAAGCTCAGTCCTTCCCCCAGCAGCCTAGGCCTATAGCAGCATACCTAAAGAGTAGAGGACTTTTTAACTGTACGCTCTGTCATACAGGAAAGTTTTAAGCCTGGTCTTGAAAGTTACTAAAGAGTCCGCCCCCCGGACCAATGCTGGGAGTTGGTTCCATAGAAGAGGAGCCTGATAACTGAACGATCTGCCTCCAGATTTACTCTTGGAGACTCTAGGAACCACAAGTAAACCTCCATCTAGAGAGCGGAGTGGCCTGCTAGGACAGTAAGGAACTATGAGCTCTCTGAGATACGATGGAGCTTGGCCATTAAGAGCTTTAGACGTTAAAAGAAGGATTTTGAATTCTACTCTATATTTTACTGGCAGCCAATGAAGAGCAGCTAACACGGGAGAGATGTGATCTCTTTTCCTAGTTCCTGTTAATATTCGTGCAGCAGCGTTCTGAATTAACTGAAGGCCTTTTAGAGATTTGTTTGGACATCCAGATAGTAATGAGTTACAGTAGTCCAGCCTAGAAGTTACAAATGCATGGACTAGTTTTTCTGCATCATCCTGAGAAAGGATGTTTCTGATTTTCCTAATGTTTCTCAGGTGGAAGAAAGCTGCCCGACTAACTTGTTTTATGTGAGGGACAAAGGACATGTCCTGGTCAAAAATTACTCCAAGGTTTCTTACAGTGGAGCTGGAAGCCAAAGTAATGCCGTCCAGACTGATGAGATGATTAGATAGTATTTTTCTGAGGTGCTTAGGACCGAGTACAATAACTTCTGTTTTGTCAGAGTTGAGAAGTAAAACATTTCCAGTCATCCAGACTTTTATGTCTTCAAGACATGCCTGCAGTCTGACTATCTGACTGACTTCATTTGGCTTCATTGATAGGTACAGCTGAGTATCGTCTGCGTAGCAGTGGAAATTGATGCTGTGTTTCCTGATAATGTTGCCTAGAGGAAGCAGATAAAGCGTAAAGAGGATTGGTCCAAGTACCGAACCCTGCAGGACTCCATGACTGACTACAGTACATGAGGAGGAGCTGTTGTTAACATGAACAAACTAATGTCTATCTGATAAGTAGGATTTGAACCACCTTAGTGCAGTTCCTTTAATTCCAATTTCATGTTCCAGTCTCTGTAGTAAAATATTATGATCTATGGTGTCGAATGCAGCAATAAGATCTAGAAGGAGAAGTATGGAGGCTGATCCATTGTCTGAGGCCATAGTCATTGGAGACTTTAACCAGCGCTGTTTCTGTGCTATGATGGGCTCTAAATCCTGACTGAAACTCTTCAAACAAACTGTTCCCATCCAGATGCTCGTGTAGTTGTTTTGCTACAGCTTTCTCAATGATTTTAGAAATAAATGGAAGGTTCGATATGGGTCTATAGTTTGCCAAAACATCTGGATCAAGATTAGGCTTTTTAAGCTGGGGTTTGATGACCGCAGTCTTAAGTGCCTGAGGTACATAACCCAGAAATAAAGTCAGATTAACCAAATCTAGAATGAACGGCTCAATTACATAAAAGATCTCTTTAAAGAGGCTAGTTGGTACTGGGTCTAATAGACAGGCTGACGGTCTGGATGATGAAACTATAGAAGCTAGCTCTGAGAGATTCAGAGGTGAGAATGATTCCAGATGTAAAAGAGGTGCCGCAGCTGATTCAGCAGTTGCCGTCTTCAGAAGGGGATTTTTATCTAACGTAGGCAAGAGCTGATAAATTCTTTCTCTGATCATGAGAATTTTGTCTGAAAAAAAAAAACTAATAAAATCATTACTGCTTAGAACTAAGGGGATCACTGGTTCAACTGAGCTATGGCTCTCTGTCAGCCTGGCTACAGTGCTGAAGAGAAACCTGGGGTTGTTCTTGTTTTCTTCTATGAGTGCTGAGTAATATGAACTTCTAGCACTGCGGAGAGCTTTTTTATACGTTTTTAGGCTGTCTTTCCAGGCTCTGTGAGACTCTTCTGACTTACTGGAACGCCAGTTTCTGTCTAATTTCCTTGATGTCTGCTTCAAGGCACGGATTTGGTAACTATACCAGGGAGCCATCCTCCTCAGATTGAATACTTTCTTTTTGAGAGGGGCGGCATTATCGAGATTCGAACGCAGTGTGGCCATAGTGCTAGTCACAAGGTCATCAACCTGCGTATGGGAGAAATCCTCATTTGAATTTAGATATGGCATTGTTCGGGAATGATGACCAAATGTTCTCTTTAAATTTAGCCACAGCAGCTTCAGATAAACATCTTCTATAGCTGAATTTATTCCTCAATGCTGTGGAGCCCATTAAAGTAAACTCAAGTGTAATAAGGTAATGGTCAGATCGGAGAGAATTTTGGGGAAGAATTGTTAACTTGTCAATTTCAATGCCATAAGTTAGAACAAGATCAACGATATGATTGAAAAAGTGAGTGGGTTCATTCACATGCTGGGAAAAGCGTATTGAGTCTAGTAGGTGAGGTGAAATGGGGAAAGGAAAAAGCTCTTTGTAAGTTATGCTCAGCCATTTTTGACTGGCCTTAAAGGATATAAATTGTGTTGTACAAATTGTAGGTTTAGGCCGACAGTATACAAATTCAGTTTTGTGCTGCTGTGGCTCTGACTCTCTGCTGCTGCTGTGGCTCTGACTCTCTACTGCTGCTGTGGCTCTGGGTCTGTGCTGCTACTGCGGCTCCGACTCTCTGCTGCTGCTGTGATTCTGAATGTCTGCTGCTGCTGCTGCTGCTGCTGCTGCTGCTGTGGCTGTGGCTTTGGGTCTGTGCTGCTGCTGCTGCTGCACTGATTGCGACTATAGCTGCTAGCTTGAAAATGCCTTTGCTAGCTTGCACCAACCTGGCAAGTCAGGTGTCGACCTTTTTCTAGTCTAGACCTATCTAGTTTTGCCTGAAAAGGCAATCTTGAAATAGGCGTATCCCAAACATAAGCCACACAATCGTCTTCTTCTTCACTAGCTCCTGCCAAACCCTGCTCTCTAAATCATCTTCTGTCTCTCTTCCCTCCACTCACTCACTGCTTTAGTGGGTTGCTTGAATTATATATGTTCTCCTAGGTATTTGCGAAAAATTTTTAATTAAATATATTTATATAGTAGTTAAAAAATTCTTTCAATATTTTTTCTTAGGCCTTCACTGAATACCTTGAAGGCCCAGAGGGTTCCCATCTGCCTATATCCACGGTTATTAGAACGCCTGTACAGTGGAGTGATAATGTCTTGAAACAGTCCCAGTGCTGTTATACTCGATCAGCACTCAGGGAATGTCTCTTGTCCAATCAAATTACTTGGTGCTAACTGTTGTATAAATTAATTTAAACTTGACACTTTATATCATTGGAAAAGATCCAAATGGTGTGTGATATCTGTCCACAAGCTGAAACAACACAGCATGCTATTATAAATTGGAGGAGATATGTCCAGGAAAGATGGAAAATTTTGACAAGAATAGCGTAGTAAGGCTTCCACCTGACATGCCACCATTAGGGGAGATAGATCAGGAAATGGATGTTAGACCAACTAGGTGGAAGGAGGTTGAGGAGGTAGTTAGGCGTACGAAGGCTTCTTCGGCCCCAGGGCCAAATGGAGTCCCCTACCGGATTTCTAAAAGTGCACCAGATATCCTAAGGTTGTTGTGGAGGCAATTAAGAATAGTTTGGAAGAAACAGTCTATTTCCAGAGTATGGAGTAGGGCAGGAGGTGTTCTTATTCCTAAGGAGAAGGAGTCTTCAGACCTCTCCTGAATGTAGATAGGAAGATTTTCTTTAGCGTAGTTGCACGGAGACTAGCTAGTTATTTAGAAAGGAATGGCTTAATAGATACTTCTGTACAGAAGGCAGGAATAACAGGTTTCTCAGGGTGTTTAGCACACACTAGCATGATTTGGCATCAGATTCAGGCAGCCAAGAGTGAGAAAAGAGACTTGCATGTGATATTCTTGGACTTAGCAAATGCATTTGGGTCAGTGCCACATAGCCTTATTTGGGAGGCGTTTGACTATTTTAGAGTGCCTGGAGTGGTTGTTAATTTTGTAAGGTCATATTTCCAGCATATCAGACTATGCTGAAGTAGCTTTACAACAGGTTGGTAGTGGCAGGGTGTACAATTTCTCCATTAGCATTCACAATGGTAATGGAGGTAATTATTAGAGCTTCTACGTGGGTTGTAGGTGGAGAGAGGCGGCAGGATGGGATGCGCCTTACACCATTTTGGGCATACATGGATGATATGACGTTGATAACTACAACGGTGCCATGTATGAAAAGAGTACTTGAGAGACTTAATAAAAACTTAAAGTGGGCTAGTATGAAAACCAAGCCTAGTAAGTCTAGAAGTATCTCAATAAGTAGAGGGAGATTTAGTGATCAAAAGTTTGCAATAGATGATTAAATGCCAACAATTACAGAAAAAACAGTAAAGAGTCTAGGTAGGTGGTACAAGGCAGATTTGCATGACGGAGAACGGGTAGTGCAGTTTCTTAAGGATGTTGCTGAGGGACTGGATAGAATAGACAAATCAGAACTTCCAGGAAAGTTGAAGCTGTGGTGTTTGCAGTTTGGATTATTTCCCAGGTTGATGTGGCCACTGTCAGTGTATGAGATTCCAATATCTGCTGCAGAGAAAATGGAAAGACTAGTAAGCTTTTACATTAGGAAGTGGCTTGGTCTTCCAAGATGTTTAAGCACTGTGGCACTGTATGGGAAAGGCATACTTCAGCTCCCAGTATCTCATCTAAAATCTGGAGTAAATCTGGAGGCAGATCGTTCAGTTATCAGGCTCCTCTTCTATGGAACCAACTCCCAGCATCGGTCCGGGGGGCGGACTCTTTAGTAACTTTCAAGACCAGGCTTAAAACTTTCCTGTATGACAGAGCGTACAGTTAAAAAGTCCTCTACTCTTTAGGTATGCTGCTATAGGCCTAGGCTGCTGGGGGAAGGACTGAGCTTCTCTCTCTCTCTCTCTCTCTCTCTCGCTCTCTGTCTCTCCCTGTCACCCTCTCTCCCTCTTTCTCTCTAACTCCCTCCTTGCATGCGCTGATAAAAACCATCCTTCTTAAAAAAAAAACAACAAAAAAACAAAAAAAAAACAAAACAGTTTCACCCAGTTCTAAGCATTTATACTGCATTTACTAACCATGTTCTGCCAAAGTCTCTGTCTCTCCCAGTTCCTCTCCTCTCTCTCCCTGTCCTCATCCTGCAGGTGGTGACTCATCTCCATCCCATGTTCCTGCAACACCTGCTGGTCCCATATAGCATGAATTCTGTATTACAGCTCAACTCCATGAACTTCATGCAACAACATGTTCCTGCCTACACCCCCCCCCTCCAATGCCTGCCTGCCTGTCTCTCTCTCTCTCTCTCTCTCTCTCTCTCTCTCTCTCAACCCAACCGGTCGAGGCAGATGGCCGCCCCCCCTGAGCCTGGTTCTGCTCGAGGTTTCTGCCTCTTAAAGGAAGTTTTTCCTTGCCACTGTTGCCAAGTGCTTGCTCATCGGGGGATCTGTTGGGTCTCTTTGAATAAATTTATAAAGAGTTTGGTCTAGACCTGCTCTATATGTAAAGTGCCTTGATGTAACTTTGTTATGATTTGGCGCTATACAAATAAATCTGATTTGATTTGATTTGATTTGATCTAGTGGAAGAGTTTAAATGTACTAAGGTTAGGACAGAGCTCCTGTTATCTGGGAGTAAAGATGTGGTAGTTAGTAAGGTCGTTCCAAATCCAAACAAGGGGTGAAAATAGAATCCAAGAGTGGCAGTGCAGGAAGCGAAAGCAACTCTTAGGCATACAGAGATTGTGGGCAATGTACAGATAGGCTGGGGAGGCTTGGGGATTGGCCCAGGCAAAACAGTGTGGAGTAGAGCAGGTCCCAAATAGAAGAGGAAGCTAGTTGTGGAGCAGGTTCGTAGACAGGAGGAAATATTAAGGAGTGCGAGGGCAGTGGCTCAGGCTAAGCAGGGACAGTGGTTGAACTGGGAAGGTGTAGAGAAGAAAAAGCTTAGTTGGAAAGAGCTGTGGAGTATGGAGGAAAGCAGTATCAGATTTTTGATAGGGGCAACATATGATGTATTGCCAACTCCCCACTCCACCTAAAACTCTGGGTAAATGGAGACCCGCTGTGTTCGTTGTGTTCAGGTACTGCAACTCTAAAGCACATCTTGTCATGTTGTAAGGTTAGTCTGTCACAAGGACAGTATACGTGGCGACATAACAAGGTTTTAAAAAGCTTAGCTGCAGGCATTGAAGATATACAGAGGCAGGCAAATTTAGCAAGGTCTAAGGCAAAGAGAGTGGCAATTCAGTTTGTTCAAGAAGGAGGGAAAGTTAATAAAATAACAAGGAGGCAAGGCAGCTTAGAGGATGCTAGTGACTGGGAGATGCAGGTGGATTTAGGAGGAAAGCTTGTTGTTATCCAGGAAATAGCCTGTACAAAGCTAAGGCCTGATATAATTGTGTGGTCTAGGAGTAGAATGAGAGTATATTTCATAGAGCTGACTGTGCCGTGGGAGGATTCAGTTGAAGAAGCATATGAAAGGAAAAAGCTCAGGTATGCAGATCTAAGTAAGGATGCTGAGCAACGAGGGTGGAAGGATCGGATTTGTCCAGTGGAAGTAGGATGTAGAGGGTTCTTAGCCAGATCGTAGCCAGTTTGTTGAGGGAGTTAGGAGGAAGGGGACAGTAGGTGAGGAAAATAGTGAAGTAAATGTTGGATGAGGCAATAAGATCCAATCAGTAGATTTGGATTAGAAGAAGTAATAGTAGCTGGGGGCCCAGCAGGGGGAGCTCTTAAGATAGACAGACTCTAGGGAGAAGCAGAGGTAGAAATCCAGGAGTGGAGTATGATGGGTCCAGGATTTTAATGAAATTTTGGAACCCTTCATCTTCAACAATAGAAAAAGGCTGACTGTCTTTAACAATCATGTCCACCAAGGCCTCATCCAGCTTCTGTTTTCTGGACACTGTGTGGGAGAAAGGTTGCTATATGAATATGATACACAACATCTACAATAAATAGACACACACACATACACACACATCTCATCTTCAAGTTGCAGAGGTAGCAGCTCAAGCAGATGACCCCAAACTTCCCTTTCCCCGGCCACATTGGCCAGCTCTGACTGGGGGATCCTAAGGTGCTCCCAGGCCAGAGTGGAGATATAATCTCCCCACCTGGTCCTCGGCCTGCCCCGTGGTCTCCTCCCAGCTGGACATGCCAGGAACACCTCCTTTGGGAGGCGTCCCAGTGACATCCTTAACAGATGCCTGAACCACCTCAACTTGCTCCTTTCCACACGAAGAAGCAGCAGCTCTACTCCGAGTCCCTCCTGGATGGCCGAACTTCTCAGCCTATCTCCAGCAGCCACCCTCCTGAGGAAACCCATTTCAGTCGCTTGTAACTGCGATTTTGTTCTTTCTGTCATGGCCCATCGCTCATGACCATAGGTGAAGGTAGGAACAAAGACCGACCAGTAGATGGAGAGCTTTGCCTTCTGGCTCAACTCCCACTTCATCACAACAGTGCGCTATAGCGAAGGCAACATGCCCCTGCTCCTCCGATTCTCCGGCCGATCTCAGAGAGACAGAGACTTAAAAGCGTTCTTGAGTGTGGTGAGAGAGGACAAAGCTGGAAATATTTATTTTAATTTCTCAGAAGAACAGGATTGTTAAGGAAAACTTAGGTAATAGATGTAATTACTTTTAGCCGGTGGCAGAAATGCAACTAACATGATGCCAGCTGCCTTAAAACCTGAAAGAAGAAGAAGAAGTTGGGACTTTCCTTTTCCGGTTTGTTTCAGGACTTGTAAATTTGTGTTTCGCGTTTTGTTAATTTGTTTTCTGAAATGTAAATTTGTCTCAAGCTTTGTAAGTGTTTCAGATTTTGTAATGTTGGTTTGCACCTCCCCACGACCATAGTACGAGTAAGGCACTGAACACCAAAGCCTTATAAGTCTAAAGTTACAGGATGGTATAGGTTACAGATTTTAGACAGGACAAGGTCCAGTGATGATTGTCTGACAGACACAAATCAGAACAGAGAGCAGAGGCAAATGTAAAGATTTCACCTAAATGCAACACATGGAAATTGTTGGTTGTGGTTAGCTACAGCACACATCATCAGGGACTTTAGAATGGATGTGAAAAAACAGCAATACCCTGTATTGTGGCAGTATAGAAGGTCTTGAGGGTTAAGTTATTATTGCAAAACATGGCAACATGAGGGGCCATTGGTGCCTCTTTTCCACATGATAAACCCAAGAAAATATTTGCCTACTTGATGGTGCATCAGCTCTATTTGTCTAATCATGAGTAAAGGCAAAAACTGTCATCATTGAATGCGAACCTGTTGTAATTAGCAAATTCTTAATGAACCTCAACCACAACCAGGAAGGGGCCAAATTGATCACACAGTGAATCAGACTTTAGTCCATTAATGATGTCCACCAATAAAGTTCATGAATGCTAGCCTGCTTCCTATATAACACAAGGGTGTTATGGGTGAAATGGACAAACTACCTCTACAAGCAGAAGACGGAGAATAAGAGAGGGTGAGTGTTGGTTCCTTGTGGCAGTATGATGGACATACCACCCTGTCTCTAACACAGACGCACACACGCAGCCATACTACTCTGTAACATCTGTTATTGAGGATTTTATGTGTGTCATTGAAAAACAAACATGTCTGCTGCTCTGCAGGTCCATCACTGAGAAAATCCTCCAGAATTGATGCTGGATTAATTCAGCATCTGTGGAGAAATGACCACAAAATTGAAAACCTTTTACAATTTTACATGCAGCTTGTAATATTAAACTATTTATGTCTTTTGCTTCGTTAATTTGCTCTGCACCCTCACTTTAGAATTTAGTTAACTCGTTGAAACTAGTCAACTAGTACACTGAAATAAAATAGTCAAATTTTATTGCAGTTCCAGAATTTTACTCAAGTAAAGATATGGAGGCAACTTTAAGGCTGTATTGACGTTGTCACCCTGAATCGCTTTGTTTCTTAGCTCTGTTTTTGGTCCTTTCCAGTTGCTGAGGTAAATGCACCATTGTCTTCAGCAGTATTGCTATATGTGTAGAAAAATCAGAAAGAATGCATTAAGATGGAATCCTGGCCATTTATAGCTTTGGCTATGGTTAGAAGAAAATCAATAATAAATCAATTCCACAAGATCATTCTTTTTTGTTTTCGTTAACAATCTATCAATCAATTATCAATTGAACATTGTAGAGGGCCTGTAAGTAATATAACATAGAACAATAGTCTAACTTGTTTGAAATGAAGGTGTTCATAGGGTTAGGGTTAGGGCTAGGTAGGGGTAGGATTGGCTGGTCAACAAGTATTTAATGTATAGATGAAGGGTGTTTACAGTTGATCCTCACACTTCTCTTAAGTTTTCAGCAGTAGTGGGTCAGGGGACATAGAAGGTTAGAGGTGAAGGCAAAGTCCGAGGCCTTTTGAACTAAAATATACTTTATCATCAGCAGATGTGGCCATAATTTTAAGCAGATATCCTAACCTAATGTCCTAAGCAGATGCCTCTGTTTAGTTGGTTCTTTATCTTTCATTTGAATATTGGAAAAAAATGCCTATTTCAGTATGGAATTTTGGTGTCTGATCAAATAACACGTATGGATGCGCTTATTAACTGGTTTTACTATTAACCATGATTTAAGAGTTCAGAATTATCCAACCATAGCAACTGAGTAATACAAAGATTTAAAAAAAGGAAAAAAAGAAAAACCAGGTGATGAGCTATGTGCAATTTTTCTTTTTCACAAAAAAAGGGGGACATTAATGTTAAATTACTATTGAGAGGCTCTCAGCATAATTTCGTAATATATAAATTTTTTTTTTTTTGTCTTTCTAATGGACAGAATAAAAGTTGGTGTGCATGCTGCCTAAATTGCCAATGAAGCTAACGCTGCCACAGAAACCACGGCAGATGGAGCAAGCAAACTTACTGTGACCAAAAACGAGTGAAATCAAGAGTGGGAGTATTTCGGTTATAAAAAGGGTGACAAGGGGGTTGTTCAGGATGATGGTCACCCAATCTGGAAAATCTGCTGAAAGAAAATTGCAACACATTCAATTTGGTACAAAATCTAGGTGATGACCATTCAGAGATATAGATTAGGTACACAACAGTTTAACTGCACTGCATAACACTGTGTGGTTTACAACTGAGAGTGTGCATGGTAAATAGATTTTAAAAGTGAATTAAAACATTTGGCATGAATGACAGTTTATAATCATACCATCAAAAGCTATTATAATTACAATAAGCATGAAACCTTAGATATTTCTCACTATATTACATCAAAATCCATAGCCCATTCCTACTGAGTAGCTTGTTTGAAAAAAGACAGTGGGTGTTCATGTGACTCCTGTGAGTTTTCATTTGTCATTGTTAAAGAGAGGAAATCGAAAACACCTACTAAAATGAGCCACAAGACATAGCCCTTTCCACAATGATAACCTGATATTTTCTTAGCTCTTCTTCTGAATGCAACGTATGTAAAACCTAGCAGGACATGTACTCAGACATGGGTTTCTTGCAATACAAAAACACAAAGCAGATTCCTCTTTTCTCTGCTTCTGCCCGTCGTTTTTCCTGCTTTCTTCTGCAGATGTGTCGCCACAGTTGGCGGTTAGTGGGCGTACAGAAAAACGGGCAGGATGGGATTGAGGAGAAGAGAGCAAGAGGAGCACTGATATGTGCAAAGAGAAGGGCTGTATATATATACAGCGTTATGTTATGTTGTTGGAGCGTCTTCCTATAGGATAATCGTCTCCCTATCATTTATATTCCCCTAAAATATCAAAGGATAAACCCTAACCCTCAGGAGACAGTTACTGCCTTTTGTATTGTGTTTCATTAATTCAACTAATAATTCTTATCAGCCAATGATCACCGTATATCAGTGCACTTCATCAGAATGACTACAGGAAACTGATCTCATCCGATGGCAGCTGCATGGCACAGTCATTGTAATGTCCTGATGCAGTGAGTGTTCACTTGCTGCTGTCTCTTTCACCAGACATCAAAAAGGCTTCCACTGAGGTTACAAGAACTTGTGGACTTGGTTTTATTCAGCAGAAATGGATGATTGTTCCCTCTGATGCTCCAGGGGGCAAGGGTGCAGAGCTTATCCATCATGATTGCCTGCAGCTTCCTACTAGGAAACATTCAACATTTGCAATTTTTTCTTTTGCACCTCAAAGTTCACAACCTGTCTTACAGTATCAGGCTAGTAACCAATGTAACAGGTATCAGCTGCTTTTAGAATATAAAAACTGGATGTGTAAGGATGCAATGAATTAAGTAGAATTCTGGTGACTGTCTATAGCTTCCATTTTTGTGAACAAAAGAAAATAACAAATACTGAAGATGACTCAATCCTGCTGAATACTAGACCTTCCTACTTCAGAGACCTTTCCATGAGATAGTTAGGGTTGATTGCTACACACAAGGCAATGACTGCAGCTACTGTTACTGCTCCTGTAGCAGGTCGAAATCTACAGTATGCTGCAGGTGACTTGGGATAGCAGCAGCATGGTGCTGCCCCTGGCAGAGTCCCAGCCTGACAGCTGACCTTCACACTCTGGGATTTATAGGAGAAGCGCTGACACCAAATCAACACAGAGTCCCTGAACACACAAACTACACCAATACCATGTAATGAAGAAAGCTGTGTTTAATATTCTTAAATCCATCTTGAATTGTTTAAATATTCAACAGCATTTAAGTAACTGGCAGGAATTTATTGTTCATTTTATGGTAATATCCTCCATTCTAACAGAAACTCTGTCTTTAGAAAGCTTTTTGGCAGAAGCCAGAAATGTGCTTTTTACTGGTGTTAATATTGTTATAAGGAGTTTCACCTTTAGAGGATCCCTCAAAGCAGGAACTCACCAACTGCTCATCTTTCCTACAAATAAAACCTGCCTACCAAAGTCCATGAAGATCGTTATTTAGAATAATTATACATTATGGCAATAGTTGTCCTCATGGTCAACCCTAACCCTAACCCTTTACACAATTTACTACACAATAACACAACATAGTGTGGTTCAGAAAATCCAGAAGAATCATGTTGAGCCACAGTAAATACCCTGCTGCAGTTTTATCACACAAAAATGCAGTTGCACTTTTATAAATGTGAAATCACTGCACTTATTATCTGGCTCACTGTAGAAAGGATTCCTTACAAATGCATGCAGTTTTTGATCATGATTTTGCAGCTTTACCACAGCAGTGGACATCTATGTCTCTATGAATGTGCCTTGTGTTGTGTTGCCTCACTGTAGACCAGCTTTGGATCAAAACAACAATTTTTTTTTTTTTTGTTAGTTTCACTAAAAAGATAACAATGAAAAAGATAGCAAAACAGTGTTCGTTCTAGTTTTCTGTATAGTCATATTTTATGGCCAAGAAAACTCCAATGAAAAATGAAACAACATTGTATTAAGACAAATCAAAATTTACCTGTCCAGGGGTGTCATTCCCACCACATAATACTTACTTGTGTTTCAGAGTTGATTTATATAGTTATTATACTATTTATATTGCATGCTTCATGTCCTTCCTAAGTCCTTCATGTTGTAGTTTGGTGAAACGTTCCGTGCTTCACTAAACCCTTCAAATGATTCTGTATCTGACTTTTAATGATACTGCGTGCATTTGACCCTTTTTACCTGGTGACAGTCTCCTCCAGACAGAACCTCCAGGATGAAGACAGCAGGGCCGTCAGACCTGTTGGAGCCTCCTCCGATGGTGATGCCTAGACTGCTGGATCGTGCCACTGAGACAAGCTGAATTACTCCTTCACCTGGATGACTGGCAACATACAAACAATGAAAACAAAATGATACCTCACCTCTGACAGCACATAAATGTATAAGCTAGAGAAATCCTTCAATAAAAATATTAACGTGATGAGATTTTAAAAATCTCAAATATTATTGGCTCATGGCAGGCGCACTGTGTTCCTATCCTCAAATCAAGAGTGCCAACATTTACTGGTCATATCTCTTACCTCAGGGAGCGCAACATAGGCCCACCGTTGTACATGTTCTGAGATCCTGCTGGGCTCAACAACAGAGGACTCTGAGAGCGAGACGAGGAACCTGACGATGTACTCTCCAGGTAGCGACCACCTTTACATTGACACAAAAGAAACACACAAAACAGAGTGGCTGATGGTACACCAGCAAAATGGCACCCCTGCTTTCCAGCTTTACAGTAAAAGAAGACATGAGCTGTCTACATCTTTTCATATGCTGATGAGAAGATGTATAGGGCAGTGGAATACAAGTGACATAAGTACGTTTTAAAGAACTGACATGCCACTGACAACCAACACATTCATATATTTTGCTTCCTTAATTGCTAAATGAGAATGGGAGAAAACCTGAGAAATTTCAAGAGACATAGTTGGCTGAAAATAAACTAAAATCCTAAAGCAGAAGCTGCCTCCTTCTCTAGGCAGTCAATAGATTTTTTTGATGAACTTTATGTGTGATCTTCTTTGTTATAGTCTTTGGACAAAACTTGGATGACTTGCTGGTATATGAGAGCTTGTTGCTGTGTGTGTTGTGCGCATGGTAACTACTGTGGGGAGATAGATGATGACGGGTGGGGACCACCAATCTGGAAGCCGTTGCTGACACAAGTTCAAAAAGTAATATCAGCAGCCGCTACAATATCAGATTAAAAAAAAAAAAAAAAAAAGAAAGAAGAATTTGAAAAGAAATAAGAGGGAAATTTGAAGAGGCTTTAAAACAGGCTGGCAAAGATGGTATGGAAATAGAAAAAAGAAAATGAGTGCAAGGAGGAGAGGGATAAGGCGAAGCAAGAGGAAGAAAAGGCGAGCATCATGAAAAAAAAAAAGATGTTCATCAACTCAGAAGCATGGAGGAACAAATGATGAGGGAGCAACAGGAGGGAAGGGAAACAGAGAGAATGAATAGGAGAGGTTCACAGGGAGGAGGATATAATCAAGTCAGATTGCACCTGACAGGTTTATGGCAGGATGGGAGCGCAGGGCAGGTCACAGAAAAAATGAGCAGACAGTGGGCAGAAAGCCAGGGGACGCCTGGCTCGGAGGAGAAACTAGAGAGCCCAAAGAAGAAGCAGAGGATAGTGAGACAGGTAGCACTGATGGCCTAGAGCAGATGTTGGAGGCATCAGGACAATTGCTACAGCATATACACCAGAAGTTAGGGGAAAGAGGAGAGACTGCAAAAGAGACACATACAATGACTCTGAGATCCAAGCAACATAAGGGGCCAGGCCATGCCATTACTGTCAATAGCACAAGGACATAAATGCTGACCTTTCGGACTATGAGATGTTCAGGCCATAGTGGACAAGCTACCCCCGTGTCAGAGGGAGGAGCATTGTGGTTAGGGAAACTGAACAGTTTGACTGCGGGCCAGATGCTGGCTCTAGGTGACTTCAGAGCAGTGGCAGGAAGATCCATGACTAACGCTGACATGAGAGAAATAGATAATCAGGCAGGGACACTGCAACATAGAGACGACAAGAGATTCACCAGGTTTAGTGACCAAATAGGAGGCGGCATATGCGCAAAATACCCCCTGTCCACTGCAGCGGCGGTACCTAAGTTTAAGTGGGAAAATAACCAAAACCCCAGAGATTTTCTAGATAAATGTAAAGATAAGTGGATCCACTACACCGGCGCACACCCTGGTAAGCCAGGGCTCCAGAGAGAGCTGTACTGACAGGCTGTTCTGGAGGGGGTGCCCCAGCAAGTTAGAGAAGTTATGAAAGACAATCCAGACATGGCAGGGTGCGAGTTGCACACGTGGGACAGGCACCTCATACATCACCTGACCAAGGCTCAAGACAAAGGTAGCCAAGAGGAGGAAACCTCCAGGCAGAGGTCATGATGGTTTCGGGTGGATCTGACTTTCCGGACCTGGATCACACTCCACCTTGAGAAGAGCCGACACACCAGGAAACACCTCTGGTGATGTTCCAACAAGGATCAGGAGCACCCTATAATCGGGGTTCAGAGGTCGGGGCGGCCGAGGCAACTTCTCGGGAGGAGGGAGCAATGACCGGTGTTGCTATTGTGAAGAAGAAGGGCATTGGGCTCGTGAATGTCCACACAGGTCACGGGGACGAGGCACAGGATATCCTCAGATCACATCTCGAGGGCAACGTGGCTGTGGAGGCGGTGGGAATGTTCCTGTCCGCCAAATGTCAGCTTCAGGTGGCCAGTCCTGGCCATCCCATGCCCAGTGACACACCCCACAGAGAGACTTGGGTGGCATCTTAACGGCAGACCCGATGCTACCCGTCTCAGTCGACAAACAGGTGCTGCCATTTCTGGTTGATACCGGCACAACGTGCTCCACGATGAACACATCTTGACCAGCTGCACTGTCAGACCAAACTACCACCATCATGGGTTTCTCTGGGGAATCACAAACTCTGCCATTGACCAAGCCACCGTTAACCACCGTGGGGAAGCAAAGCCTTATACATCCGTTCATTTACTCTCCAACCGTGCCTGTCAATCTCCTAGGTAGAGACTTGTTGATAAAACTGGGGGCATCCATAATGTGTGGACCAGATGGACTCACAGTGACTCTACCAGATGGGACTGAGTTGCCCTGTTTCAGGAACCCCTCTAAACAAGGCAGTTATCTCCTCCAGCCAATGCAAGGTTCCTATGCAGACATCTATTGGGCCATGCTGAAACCTGAAACTACTGAACACCGTGGCATTCTCTCAGTCTTCATGAGGTGGAAGCCCTGGATCGCGTCCCTCGAGCCTGACATGCCTCCCCCTGATCCTCCACACGTAACATTGTTTTAAGATCATAACCAAACAGAATGGTTCCAGGAAAGGTTCCGAGAACAATTAGAGGGGAAGGACTGGCAGATCTCCACCCGAAACATATACGTCGCTCCTGTGGGAGTGGCAGCAGCGGTGTCTCTTACACCAGAACAATTGCAGTGATATCAGATGTCAGAGGAGGCCGTCCCACATGTGTCTCAAGCCTTACATCCTAAACATCAGGCTAAAGAATTGGGTGGGATGGTAAAATTAGTATTAGCACAGGATGATTGGGTTTTAGTAACTACAACCATACCAGTGCCTAATCCCTATGCGGTCCTGACTAACCTGGCCCCATTGCACGAATGGTTCACCTGTATTGATTTGGCCAACGCATTTTTCTGTCTTCCTTTAGTGGAGGATCGCAGGGATATCTTTTCATTTACTTTCAAGGGAACTCAATGGAGGTACACCCGTTTACCTCAAGGCTTTGCGCTCTCCCCAGGACTGTTTAATCAAGTCCTTAAGAATGTGTTGTCTGAGTGTGAGCTCCCAGAGGGGGTCACACTGGTGCAGTATGTGGATGATTTACTTCTGGCCGCACCTACGGCAGTAACCTGCCTGGAAGCCACCTCACAAGTGTTGTTTTGCTTGGCGAGGGCAGGATTTAAGGTCAGTAAGTCGAAACTTCAGGTGACCCGTAAACAGGTCACATTCCTAGGTCGTGTACTATCTCAAAAGGGGGCCAGTCTCTCACCAGCACACAGAACTACTATCTTGCACCATCCACGGCCGCAGAAGGTCAAAGACATGTTGTCATTTCTAGGTCTTACGTCGTACAGTCGTCAGTATGTCCCCAACTACACCGGGTTAACTCAGCCCTTGAGAGCCTGTATTCGGGAACAGGGGATGAGAAACCTCAATTCGGATGTCGTTTGGTCTCAAGAAGCGGAGCAGTCTTTTATTGCCTTAAAACAGACTCTGGCGACTGCTGTGGATCTGGCTACCCCAGATTACAGCTGCCCATTCTTCCTCGATGTTTCTGGAACAGGAGGAGTAATGAATGGTGTCCTGTTCCAGGAAAAGAAAAGTGTTGATGTATGTGAGCGTAATGCTAGACAGAATGGAACAACGACACCAAGGTTTGGCCATGTTGATTCAGAAAACCGCCCACATAGTCATGGGACACTCCCTGAAAGTTTTAACAGCACATAGTGTAGTAGCATATGTACACTCTCATTTACATTAACCTTGCTGCGGCAAAAGAAACTGAGCAAAGTGCTGGATGCCCCCAACATCACATACACACATGAGGGAATCAATAAGGCAGAGAGGATAGGGGTAGGAGAGCCACACATCTGCGAGGAACAGGTAGCAAAGGAAGAGAAAGTCAGACCAGATCTACAAGCTGAACCCTTAGAAGGGAGAGTGAACCTCTACACAGATGGATGTTGTTATAGGGATGAGAAGGAAGGGTTAAAAGCAGGATATGCAGTTGTGCAGGAACAAGCAGGACAGTTCACTGTGAAAAAGGCAGGAAAATTGAAAGGAGCAAAGTCTGCACAGAGAGCAGAAGTGAGGGCGGTAATAGAACCGTTAAAAATGAGTGCGGGACAGAAGGTGAACATCTATACTGATTCAGCGTACGCTGCAGGGGCAGTGCATGTAGAATTAGGCCAATGGTTGAGAACTGGGTTTCTGACAGCCTCCAATAAACCTATTAAGCACGAAGCAGAAATGAAAGAATTGGCCGAAGCATTACTATTACCAAGATGAGTAGCAGTCATCAAGTGCAAGGGACATGACACCACTCAGTCATTAACAGCCAAGGGAAATGAGGCAACAGATAAGGCGGCTAAAGAAGTGACAGGGTACCAGACTAGGTTAATAATGATCTGTGCCGAAACGGAGGAAAGGAAAGATATGGAGAAGAAGAAAGAATCAAAGAAATGCGGGAAAAGACTTCACCCCAAGAACTGTCAGTCTGGAAAGCACGGGGAGGAAGTAGTGAAAGTGGAATGTGGAGAGGCCCAGACGGACGACTCATACTACCACCAGCATTAAGACAAGGGATGTTCGAGGAGGCCCATGGGGTAGGACACGTAGGAGTGACACAAATCACGAGAAATCTGAAGGAGTGGTGGCATCCTTACCTGAAAGAGATGACAAAAGAATGGGTAAGTGGGTGTAAGGTATGTACGCAGTATAACCCTTGGCCGACCATCAAACCAGAGATAGGGAGATATCTACTGCAGACATGATAGTGCCCCATAAAGGCTATAGGTACGTCCTGATGTGCGTTGACGTGTACACAGGGTGGCCTGAGGTTTGCCCCACGAAAAAGGAAGACAGTGCATCAGTAGTAAGGTTCCTCATCAACCAATACATTCCGAGACATGGGTTCCCAGAGAAAATCAGATCAGATAATGGAACCCATTTCAAGAACCAAGATCTCCAAAAAGTGGAGAACCTGTTAAGTCTTAGACATGCATTTGGGACTGTGTATCACCCACAGTCACAGGGAAAGGTTGAACAAACTAACCAAACCATAAAAAACAAATTGGCCAAAATCTGCGCACAGACTGGAATGGATTGGGTAACTGCATTACCTTTAGCACTAATGGCTATAAGGTCAGCCGTAAATGCCAGCACCGGGTTCACTCTGTTTGAATTACAAACGAGGTGTCCTTTCCCCGGACCTCAAGGTCGGGCTCCTGGAATGAGGAAGTCTGAGGCAGAAAACAGACCTCCGAAAGCTTATTTTGCTGAATTACAATCATTGTTGTCCGCTTTCTCTAAGCAGGTCGGCGAGCAGTGCTCAGGTAACCAGGCAGCAGTCATTCCAGGACAAGAGTGGGTCCTTCTGAAGGTGCACAAAAGAAAGTGGACTGAGCCCAGGTGAACGGGTCCTTTCCAGGTGACGGAGAGAACGTCACATGCGGTAAGAGGGCAAAGGTGACACCTGGTACCATTGGAGCCAATGTGCAGCTGCGGAGGAACCCCTCAGGCCTACAAGAAACGTGCACAGAACCGGCTGGTTCTGAAACAGACCACTCCGACAAAGAGGCAGAATAATCCTCTGGAGTGGTCCGCCGGGACAAGGTAGTCTACCCTTGTACCCAGAGATGAGGGGGAGGTGAAACAGCGCTCCTCCTCCGACACGTAGCGTGCCAAGCTACCACCACACAGATTTGTTCTGAGACTCAAATATGCTGTGAGACACCAGTGGGGCAGCAGCTGTGGAGCAAGTAGAACAGTTCCGAGGAGCCTTTTATTGATCTCTTATTAGAGATCAAAAGGGGGAATTGTGGGGAATTCACATAATATGTTTGAGTCGTAATCTGGTACTGTAACAAGTGTGAAAATTCATATAATATGTTTGAATCATAATCCTGTACTCTAACAATTGTAAAAATTCATATAATATGTTTGAATCATAATCTGGTAGTGTAACAGTAAAGCAGAGCAGCCTGTCTTCGCATTAATTTAGACTTTGGGACAGCAACCATGAGAGAAGCATAGCAAGTGTGGTTGCAACACTACACTGCGCTTTTCATAGGACAAATAAAATCTGGAAAATCTTTGTGCTGATCTTGGTTCCTGGTGTGGTTAGTATTTTTTAGCACGTGAGCTACACACTGGTGGCTTCACTGATGGTAGCAATGCAATATACCAAGGACAATGCTACAGATATTTTTGATATCTGTTTAGTCCGCGTCAGATCCTTGTCCACTTGGTGGTGTTTGTCTTGTTTGGCCTGCCATCCCTCTTTCCTGACTCTTGCTGGTCTCTTTACTTGTGGTTGCTTCTCTCTGCCCATGCCTCTGCCCGTGTCCTTCGGCCTGTTGTCTCTGCCTGTTGTCTGTGCTTCTATACCTGTTGTCCCTCCATCTCAGTTTTGTAGTTTTTGGTTTTGTGCTTCGACACAGTGCCTTTTGTAGTTTTTTGGTTTCCTTTGCTATTAAAGTATTTATTTTTCACCTCCATACCCAGTCTAACTCCTGCATTTGGGTCCTCATTCCACCACTATTCCCTCACACAACACCCCGTGTCAGAACTGTTTATGAGGCAACATTTACAGTTTGACTATTGGTCCTGGACTCCAAGTGGTGCTCTACATTATTAATTGAATTGAATTTTTTTTTATTTTTTTTATAACTCCTAATTATCTCTGTTAATTATCGCTGATAACCAAACACACCCTTTTCAAACCCAACACCCTGAAGGCTTAGTCTTTAATCAGAGAGATAGATGTTTGTTCTCTAGCAGCAGGAAGTTGATTGGCATCACCCCATATCATTCATACAGGTTTGCTATCAACTTGAAGTTGTAATTACATCTTACTCCAACTTTGGCATATTTAGTCTGAAACCCCCAAAACCCACTCAAACTGAAATCACATGATGTTACAGCCTCTTTTTGTTCTTTCTTCAGGAGCCTGAACATAACAACTCTGGTAACAGACCTACCTTGCTGGATGGGAGAGTTGCGTGTTGATCCTGTGCTGCCGTTGGATCCATATTTCTCCAGAAGCTCAGCAAATTCCTTCCTTTTCCAAAAAGTCAAAGGAAAAAATTTCAGATAAATGCTGCAGTAATGATGAGGGACTTATTGGCTGCTCTGACACTATGTTGCCTCCTCATTGCATTTAAATTAATCTCGAGTCTAACCATAGTTGGAGTTATTCAAGTCTTGGAATGTGGACAAATGAAACGACTCCCTCATTATATCTAAACAAGGTCACTGTGGTGAAACAATTTTTAGGCCATATAAACGATAAGTCAGTCTCTTTTCAGTTAAAGATAAAGATAGTTAATACTGGATTAACCTACTCTTGCTTTTTTAAATCTCTTTTTTTTTTGTTGTTGTTTGTCTATTACTTCCTGAACTAATCATTTTCTAATCTTACTTTCTGCTTTATCTGTGGATTTTGTCATCAAAAAAAGAGAACATCTTTTCATCTACTATATTAACCTATTTTACTGTTCACTCAATACCAATATTTTAATGGCACAAGTTATGAAAATTAAAATAAGGTAAATGGTAAACATGCCAGGGCAGCATGGCGGCATAGTGGTTAGTGTTGTTGCCCCACAGGAAGAAGATCATAGGTTCAATTTTCAGGCCTGGGGTGGATTTTATGTGTTGGCACTGCGATAGACTCGCAACCTGTCCAGGGTGTATCCTGCCCTTGTCTGGAACATTGGCTAGGACTGGCTCCAGCAACCCCCTGTTACCCCGAAACAGTTAAGTGGTAGAAAACCCGTGAGTGAGAGTGAGAGTAAATAAATATGATAATTGGGAATACATATATGAATTAACACAAATTCATTGGTTCACAGTCATAATAAGGTTAATTATTATATTGACACATCTCAGTTTGATAGTATCCTCTGACTGTAAACACTGTATCTACTCTTGATTTTCTTTTCTGAGCATTATCATCTGCAACGCAACAATTTGAAATCCCCCCTGTGGCTGGTGATTTGATTTTGGTGTTTCTAAGCAGATTATAAAAAGTGCAGGCATTGGGTCCAAGATAAATGAAGACACAAATTGCTCTTGAACAGCACAACGCCCCCCCCAACAAACAAAAAAACAAAAAAACAAAAAACCTCAGGCTGCACCTGTTTCATTACCAGTAGCAAGAGATGATTGGGTCAACCACCAGCAGCAGGTATGGCCCATTAATTTCAGAGCAAATAATAATAATAACAATGAATGTGTCATCAACTGAACTTTCATTGTTTGATGGTGAAGCTAATGGAGGGCAGGAGGTGTGCAGTGAGGGTTCAGGTACAGGACTGGTGATCTTGGCCAAAACCAGCTGGGATTGACTCCACCCTGTGACCCTACAATCAGGTGATATAGATAATGGATGGTGAGGTAGCAATGAGTGCTAACCTAGTTTTAACTAGTTTTTACTGACAGACAGACATAATCCCCCACCCCATCCTCCTCTTTCCTGCTGTCCACTCCCCTCCCCTTCAATAGCTGTGGTCTGGCCTGCTGGGTAGGTAAAGCATAGAGCACAGATTAACACAGACATCTCATCTCATCAGGAGCATTGCCCTAGGTTAAGCTCTTTACCCTTCCTGAATCTGTCACTCCGCTATATGCAACACAGTGACATGGTGGGGTGGGGGTAGGGGGTTCACTGGTGACACCATTTTGTGAGAATCCATTACATAAGAAAAATAACATGTTGACATTTTTTGTGCCATCTACACATACATATATTGGTATCTGCCCAGTAAATCCATTCTGTTACTAGTGCTTGTGTCATAAAACTGACTGGTCATGTTTGACATGCATTGTCTCAGCTAGGGTGTAAATCTATCCTGACTCAGGATTTATAGGCAGGAAACAACACATTCAAATGCTACACCTTTGCTTATTTAAAAATACAAATTCACCACCACATATGTCAACTTCTTGTTAATGGTCAAGGTACATTGCCTAAAATGGATTATAAGGGTAGACAAGGGTGTGTTAATGATAGCGGGTACTGACCTGGTTTCCCCCCAGACTGGTTGTCATACAATTAGATATTCGATTGGGCACTGATTCTGCCAGGTATCTGCCATCAGTGACACCATGTCAATGTAGTAACGTGTTGTGTACAGTTTGCACTTTATCAGCCTATGATCTTATGATTGGATAATTAGGAATGGCTAGAAACAGAACCTGGAAAGGTGCCTTGTAACACAGTGAAGAAACGTGTGTGTTTTTGTGCATTCTCAGCACACAAATACACAGTAACTGGGCAGCCACTGGTTTAGGACAGAGTGGACCCTTAGGTGAATCTCTTTCCAAGAGTGAGGAAACAGGCCAGAGATAGCAGGCTAGCATGCTAACCTCAGTAAAAGAAAACATGGTGTTGATACAGAGTTAACACTCTTGGAGCTGTTCTTGGATGGAGCCCTTGCTTCTGTTTAGCTGCTGTATTTCACTCACTCTCATTACATTTCCAATTATTCACAGGTAAGAATAAGATGTTCAAATAATAAAATATTAAGCATATAATATAATGAGCACATTATGTTGTAAAGTAAGCTTGAAGGTTTAAATCACACGTTGGATCAGTAAGTTTGTAAATTTAGTTTGAGAACTAGATGAAAAAAATGTACCAGATCTGTGTTTTGATAATGGATCTAACACTGAGTACCACAACAGGACATCTGCTTACTTTGCCTCCTCATCTCTGGCAATGAGAAGACGCATGTGATTGGTTGCAGAGGCTGCTCTCAAGATATCCACAGCTCTGTGAAACAGAAAGAATTATATTGCTGTTATACCATCACCTCAGTCATTGCAATACAAACAAAAATAAGAACAGCGAGATTTTACCTTTCACTTGTGACTCCTACTAAACTGTCCCCATTCACCTCTAAGATCTGGTCCCCTGGCATCAGGTTGCCTATGGTCAGATAATACAGGAAGAAGTGGTTAAAACAAAAACACCTAAAATTTTTACATTTCTAGTCTTTTGTGGATAATCAGGTATCACCAGGTGTTCCAGGACAAATAGTACAAAGACAGCAGTATCAAGATTCTTTCCAGAAAACATCAGCATCCTCTGGAGCCTGGACATTTTTATGTTATTTCTACTGGTGCACTGACTTCCTTTGATTTAGAATTGACAGCCTATGTATGATGTGTGTGTTACCATGTCAAAGACTATATCAGGTAGATACTGTTCATTCAGGCGATATCACTTGTGGCACTCTGAGTCAAGGAATAATGTATAAAAGCCCTTTATTTAGAACACTGGGGTAAATGTAAAAGTTTTTAAAACAACACTGACCAGACATTGAGAACAACTTGATATCTGATGCCTGATCATGTAACCTTTTCTCTGTATTTACTGGTGTTAGTCAGCCACCTGTTTCTAATCATGCCCCAATGAAGGCCTGACATGGCCGAAACCGGTTGGCGTTGTTTAAGTAAGGGTTAACCCATGCGGAGGCAAATTCCATGTCGGGTAGTTCTTTGCCTCCACATCGTGCATGAAAACCATTTGAAGCACATCTACTCACGGTTTTACTTGCTTATACTAGGGATGTCCGATATTAACTTTTTGCCGATATATGATATGCTAATATTGTCCACTTAATTTCCGATTTCCGATATCAACCGATAACAACATATGCAGCCATTTTTCCCCCAAACTATTTTTAGGTCACATCACATATCTCCTGTCATGGACTTTACACATTACCTGTTTTTATTGTGATACCCTACGAGAGGCACTCCAAAAAAATTCCAGACCATGGACATTTTGTGTAGCAACAAGTGAGCAAGCTTGTTAGCCACGACTAGCCACACAGTGTTGTTGTAATTTTACCTCCAGGTGCGGTAGGATGCTAATATTGGGCTGATAATATCGGTCGGCCGATATTATCGGACATCCCCAGCTTATATCATGGCAATTCACTTCAGTTTTTGAAGCAAAAGCTTACCATTGTCATAACAAGGAATAAAATAGTCCCCTCTACAACCACGCTGATTTCAAATCTGTGTTCTTTTGTTTTTGGCAGTGGAAGCCTGTCAATATCTGAACTGCCTATTTTTAGAATTTATGTCGTCTTTCTCCTCCTAATACTAACCCTCTTCGGGTGTCACTTCCTTTTGTCTTTTCTTCTCCATTTCTTTTTCTTCTGCAGCATTAAACGGTTTACCAAACCCTAACCAATCAGAAAAGAGTATTCACACTGAACATGGTATAAAAGTTTTTATATTTACCCCAATGTTCTAAGTAAATGGCTTTTATACATTATTCCTTGACTCGGAGGTGCGTGCCCTAAGTTACATCGTTTGACTGAAGCCACCTATAAGAAGATTAGCTCTAAGTGCACTCCTCTAACTGGAATATTCAGAGCACTCGATTACCTTTCTTTCTTTTCAGATACTGTTCATTACTCCAAAGTGTTTGAGTTTTGAATAGATTGATGGGTTCCTGTGAGCGATCTGACAGGCCAGATACACTGAAACTGTAACAGCTGACATATCATACATAAATTTTGTTTTTATTTAATGTTTGTTTATACAGGGCAAGCACATAGCATGAGAAACATTGCCCTGCATTTTTGAGACAAAGTAATTCCCAGTGCGTTTAAATTCCATTAATATTATGCTAAACACAGAATGCGTTAATGATTGGCAGCAGATCACTTGACTATTTCAATCTGAAATTACCTAAGTCTGATATTAATAATATTAATGGTAAAATCTCTGAAATTTGAGTAAAAAGAATTAATTTCATTAGAGAGAAAGTATATTGTGAAAATAATTTTATAGAAGCAAGCATTACAAGATTGCATTGAATCAAGGCTGTTTCATTTGAGTAATGGACCCTACAAGGGTAAGCATGTTAGTATGAGTGCTTACTTTTGGTTCAAGGGGTGATACTGTCAGTAAGGTGACTCAGACCAGCCCTCAGTATGGGGCTGGTCTGAGTCCCGAGTGGCCCTCTAAGGATAAGTGGTATAGATGATGCTTGGATTTTCCCTATTCTGTCTGCCTCACAAACTTAATTAGGTCCAGACAGAAGAACGGGTGTTATCAAGAAGATCATTTCTGTTGTCCTTCCGTGTGAGAAAAAGCAACTAAGCCCGATCATGATTCATTAATATAGTCTTACCAAGTCTGTTACCTAGTAACTCATAATTATCCCACTCTGTCACTTTCCAGGGTTTACCTGTCAGATCTCCCGTTGCCTACCCTGCCTGTTCCTGACCTGCTCTCCACGTCTGCTCCCCAGGGTATCTGCCTGTCTTTCGTCAACGACCGCGAGTTCTGCCTCAGTGTCTTCAGCTTCGGCTCATCCTCTGCTCTCTCCTCGACGGCACTTCAGCACCGGTGACCGGCTCTGCAGATGCTAGTCTTCATCTCTCCCTGGCAATAAAAGTCATTACCAACTGTCTACCTCTCTTCTGTGTTCTGCTTTTGGGTCCAAACCACCCCGCTGTCAGTACAATGTGGCCAGACATGGACCCAGCAGACCCCACCTCTCCTTCGTCTCACCTTGCCAGAGTGGAGGACATGCTCCAGTGCCATGATACGCAGTTGACATTCTGCTTCGTCTCTGGAGCAAGCGCTTACCATGCTAGCCGCCTAGGTCTTACAGATGGCTACCACTATGATGCAGCAAGCTGCGTCCACCGCAGCTCTGCCCCCTCCAGCTCCAGCCCCTGTGCTACCTCCGGTCACCATATCAGAGCCCTGGGTGGGGGCGCCAGAGTGTTACTCCGGGGATCCTGAATGCTGCAATCCATTTCTGATGAACTGGAGAGGTACATGTCAGCCTGCTCAACGTTCCAGGCCTTCTCGGTGGAGCTACGAAAGGTTTTCGGTAATGCTTCTCTGGGTCCTGATGCCGCTGGTGGCCTGATGAGCCTGAGGCAGGGGAACTGGACAGTAGCTGACTATGCCATTGACATCCGCACCCAGGCCCGGCTCAGCAGCTGGAACTCTGCAGCCCAATGTGACGATTACCTGATGAGGCCTGCTCCCCACATCAAAGATGAACTGGTGGCATTTGAAGGTCTACTCCCTGTCTGCCCCTGAAAGGGAGGCCATGGAGACCTACATCAGCGACACCTTGGCCGCAGGGATCATCTGACCATCCTCGTCACCCACCGGAGTGGGATTCTTCTTTAAGAAGGATGGGTCCCTGAGACGCTGCATTGACTACAGAGGACTAAATGACGACATGGTGAAGGACCGTTACCCTCTCTCCCTCATCGCCTCAGCTTTCAAGTTGCTTCAGGGAGCCACCATCTACACCAAGCTGGACCTCCACAATGCCTATCATTTGGTCTGGATTTGTGAGGGAAATGAGTGGAAAACGGCCTTTAACACACCTGGTGATGCCCTTCAGCCTTACCAATGCCCCGGCTGTCTTTCAGGCCCTTACTGATGATGTGTTAAGGGACATGCTCAACAAGTAAGTGTATGTCTACGTAGACAACATTCTGATCTTCTCCCGGCCCAGGCAAGAACACATCTATGAAGTCCAGACTGTTATGCAACGCCTGAGAACTTCCTGTTTGTTAAGGCAGAGAAATGCGAGTTCCATGTCATTGGTCAGAACCGAATGGAACTGTCAACTTCTGGCCTACCCCTGACTCCCATTGCAACGTTTCCTGGGGTTCACTAACTTCTACAGAAGGTTCATCTGGGGCTACAGCACTGTGGCTGTACCTGTCACTGCCCTCACCTCCTCCAAGGTTTGGTGTACCCAGGCTGCTGAGGAGGCGTTCCACCATCATAAGGCTCATTTCAGTTCGCCTCCCATCCTTCTGGTCCCTGACCCAGAAAGACAGTTCATAGCGGAGGTGGACGCCTCCAACATAGGGGTTGGGGCAGTTATTTCCCAACTTTCTGTAGAAGACCAGAAGCTGAACCCCTGTGCCTTCTTCTCCAGGCGCCTGTCCCCGGTGGAGAGAAATTATGACATTGGCAACCGAGAGCTGTTGGCAGTGAAATTAGCGTTGGAGGAGTGGCAGACCACCTGTAGTGGGCCCACAGTTCCCGGCTCACCTGCCACCCTGGGATTCAGCACACTGAAGAGGTCTTGCAACAACGGTTCTGGTGGGCCACACTGGAGGAGGACACCAGAGACTTTGTTAATGCCTGCCCCGTCTGCAAAAAGCACAAGACGCCCTGCAGGCCTCCAGCACATTTTCCGACTCTGCGGCCTCCCAACTGATATGGTGTCAGATCGAGGGCCCCTGTTCACCTCTGTTCTGGAAGGAGTTCTGTCACCTTATTGGAGCAACATTGTCAACATTGTCTAAACACCACAGGGCTCTCCCCCTTCCAGTGCGTCTACAGCTTCCAACCCCCACTGTTTCCTGCTCAGGCGAAGGAGACTCCCTGTCTCAGGCCCGCGCTCCTTCATGCTGCAGACCGGTATTCGACAGCTGCCAATCGCCGTCGCTCCCAGGCCCCCCGTTATATGTTGGGACAAAAGGTGTGGCTGTCCACCCGGGACCTACCACTGAGGGTGGAGTCCAAGAAACTGGCCCCTAAGTTCATCGGGCCATTCGCCATTCATGAGGATCATCAACCCCATGGCTGTTTGGCTCAAGCTGCCCTGCACCATGAGGATCCATGTCTCCAGGGTTAAGCTGTTTCGAGAGAGCCCACTGTTGCCTGCCTCCCAGCCACCACCTCCTCCTCAAATCATTGATGGGGTGCCTGCCGACTCGGTTCACCACCTGCTTCGTTCTTGTCGTTGTGGAAGGGGCCTACAGTACCTCATTTATTGGGAGGGATGTAGCCTGGAGGAAAGGTCTTGGGTCCCGGCCAGCCAAATCCTTGATGCAGGGCTTGTATGGGAATCCCACCGCCGGCACCCTGACCACCCCTCCAATGTTACCTCCCCTAGGAGGGGCATCAACATGGAACCCCAGTCCTCCCCTGCATCCGAGGCATCTAACAAAGAGGAGGCTGAGACAGACGCTTTGGAGGAATTCTAGCCCGCCTTCCTGTTCCCCCTTCCTCCCACCCTGGCTCCCTGGACTTGTTTTTGGGACATCGGGAGCCGTTCCTTGAAGTTGGGGGGGTTCTGTCACAGCTGCTCCTGTCTGTCACCCTGCACTCAATACCTTTCCACTACTCACACGACACCTGTCCTTACTCAGCCATCAGCAGACCTGCAGTCCATCACCCCCAATCAACTCAGGAATATATTCTCCAGCTCCACACTCCCTCCTTGCCAGATTGTTCTTTGCCGTGTGAGACTTTCCAGCATTTACCTGACAGATCTCCCGTTGCCGACCCTGCCTGTTCCCAACCTGCTCTCCATGTCTGCTCCCTGGTGTACCTGCCTGCCTTTCGTCCCCAACCACGAGTTCCTCGGCTTCTGTCTGCTCTCCCAGCTCTGACCCATCTGCCTGTCTCTGACCGCTCCTCTGCTCTCTCCTCGTCAGCATTTCAGCGCCGGTGAAGCTACTTATTAAAGACTCAATGTAACTGAGCAAATCAAAAAAGAGAGGGATCCATTATTTGACTCTGATCTTCCAAAAAGGCTTTTCATTATGTGCGAGAAATAAGATTTAGGTAGAGCCACAAAGAAAATAGAAGAAAGGGAATAGTTTTCTTCAACAATCATTTATTCTGTAACCCACTCACTATAAGTTAAATTTTCTTGTCTTTATTTTATTACTTTTCACTCATTGTTTTCATGGATTAATCAATCAAAGCTTGTGTTTTTTTTGCTCCTTGGAACACTTCTACCACAGCTTCTAAATTGGCAATCCAGCCAACAATTGGCCGGACTGACTGGATATGACTATGACCTGGATGAATGAGAATAGACACCAATAAAGAACAAATCACTGAGACAAAGATTAATTTTTTTCAACTGTCTTTCCTTTTCTGGTCGTATTCTGGTATTTCACAACCTTTTTTTAATACAATATTTTAGTAAATTTATTTTCTTCTCAGGACAGCAGAGTACAATTTCAAGTTTAATTCACTAATTTGAATAGCAAACTCATTTTAATTTGAAGTAGTGATAACAGTATTTACCATCACTTGAAGCAAGGCCACCTGCTAAAATGCGCTTGACGTAGACTCCAAACTCCTCCCCAGTCAGCTCCTTCACTCCACCAATCACTTTAATACCTTGTAGGAGAAGAAAAATCATTTGGTAAACCGTTCATAAGACAGATGAGGGCTGGGAGAGTATTTAGATCTTTTGAATTATCCTTGCTCATTGCCGGACAAAAAAATAAATAAAAATAAAAATAAATTTAGAATGGTAAGCATAGTATGATGAAATTATTGTGTCTGGCAGCATTGAAACCAGTGATTAAAGATTAAAGCCCTCAGGGCCTCTTTTAATGTCTGATGATGTTTGATGCATTCTTCATTTTTAGTATTGCTACATATTTCATTAATTCTGTATCATTTAACTGTTTCTAATGACTTGCCTCCTGTTAAGCATTGTTAAAAGCACTTTAGAAATAAAATGCATTATTATCATTGTTAAATGCCATCTTCAGGTGCAACTTGAGCTCAATGCAGCTCAGTGATATTTTTTCCACATAAATCACTATAGGGCATCTAATATTACATTTCTCTATTATAGTTTCAGTATTCAGTATGACTACAGGAAAATGTGGATCAAAGGGTAATAATTGCATGTAAATGAATAATAATTAATTGGTGCAGATAGGTCTTGAATATTGTTAATGTGTCATTGGACTACTGGTCCAGTGAAACAGGAGTACTGTGGCGGAGGATGGATTGGAAAGTGGGAGTGGTTTAAAATAGTTTCAGCTTGTGTATAGCCTTGTCCTGTGTGGTTCTATTCACTTTCTTAAAATATCTTCATTTGCCAGTTTAGGTCAAGAGTGAGTAAGTAGTGTGAAGCAAACATTTTTGAAGCTCTTGTGGCAACTACACCGTTTTACGTACTTTATAAACAAAATAAGCTGATTTGCCAGTGATTCCAGTCCCCACCCCACTTTCATACTCGCACTGAACAAAACCAACTCTAACAGTCCCTCAAGTTCTTCCTCATTAATCTTCCTTCACTGTGTTCACTGGAATCACCAGTGTTGGGTGGGTTACTTCCAAAATGATTTTTTTTTCCTATAACTATTTACTAGGGCTGTTGCTATCAAATATTTTAGTAAGCAAGTATTCTACAGAAAATTTAATTGATTAATCGAGCGATAACATGGCATATTTTTGTCTAGTTAAAGAGCAATTCTAAATATACATGAGAAAATAAGTAATTTCACTTCATAATGAACAATTGTTTTCCTTTTTTAGACAATCAACATTTATCTTTATCCTCGCTTTCGTCGTCATCATGTCTTTCCTCCATAGAGGCAGAGCACATTTAAGCCCCACCCACACTGGAGAGGAAAACAATCAAGAGCTCTCCATTGACTTCGTATTGTGTGAAGGTGTCTCTTGTCACTCTCTGTTGTGTGGTACTACTAACAGGTATATATATATAAGTATATTATAAGCTGCTGAACAGAAAAAATTTGCCTTTAAGATGAGAGAAGTGGATACAGACAGCAAGATGAGAGGCGCCGTCGTCAGCTAGACACCAGCCTTGAAGACCAGGCAGTCAGAATTGGCTGGTTGGCTGGTATTGTTAGGTTGTTACTATCCTTTTCTCTGAGAAACTCAAAGTATTGTGAGTTTAACCACTTGAAAAATGTCCTCTGCTGTTGCCAATACACCACAGTTCCTCTTTGAAGATTTTTTGATGGTGCAATGGTAATTGCACCACATCATATTACTCAAAACCTATTACCTGAAAATGGTAAACAACTGTAATACATTACTTTTCAAATGTGTTACCTCAAACACAGGTGATTATTAGTAATATTATAAGTAGCTGCTGAAGTTGAACTTATTTAACTACTAGACCACCTTCTTCATCTGAAGCCGGTCTGTAAGCATAGAGACAAAATGGTAACACTAATTGGATCTGGAGTGAAGGGGCACATGTTAATTACTGTCTCTTGGAAGAACAGGGTTATAAAGGTCCTTGTCTCAGCCGTTCCTCCATTCTTACTCTTCCCTGAGGAAAACAGTGCCCTTTTCTTTTGTTCCACTTCAAAGTATCTTCCCTTTGCCTACCATCAGATAGTAAAAACATAATTCTAATGCAAAGCAGCAGTAGCAGTTGTAGAGACATGCCTTGCTTTCTCTCGTTCAATTTCACGTTTAGTTTTTCCAATTATTTCCTGCTTAAAATGCATCGAGGACAGGACAGGAACCCAACGTTCCAACAGGCCTTGCAAAAATGGGAAAATTCAAAGTGATAAAAAAAAAAGCTCAAAATCGCTTGCCATACACCAGATGAGAAGAGAAACATAACATGGACTTTCCACTATGGTTGTTTGCCCCCACTAATCAGTCAAGCTGCAGTTTATCCAGACACAGATTATATAAGTAGGGACGACGAAAATGTATTAGTTATGTTTTCTTATAATTTGTGTAAGAATTCTTGAATTATAGAGACATAAGAATGAGATTAACAATCGAATAGATTGGAGAGAGATGTTTGTGTATCAATACAGACTTCTATCTAGACACCTGACGATTGAAACACTTGTTATGGATTCAACATGTCCACACTATTAACTGTGACGAAGACGATTTTTACTATGGAAACATTCTCCTGGCCTCATGCTGGGGTAATAAAGGGATTAGCATGCTGTCCTCAGTACAGGACAGCAGGAGTGTTAGTGTGCACAGGATCCACTACCCTGATGGTGATGTGCAGAAGGGGATTTTATACTTCAGTTTCATGTATCAGAACAGTGTGCACACTTAAAAGTGGTCACCTTGGATGACAATAAGCTGATTTGCTTTTCACCTTTGTGCTTCTTTCAGTCTACACACAGCTCACATGCTATACCCTTCACTGTCTGTATGACATCATAGTCTTTCTAATCACATGGTAGTAATGGAGTTATTCAGCTCTAGGCCTGGAGATAAATAAAAAATATCATGTGATTTTTTTCAGGCATATTTCATGAGCTGCTTATTTTAAAGCGTTTTTGTTGTGCACCTTTAATACTAAAAGAGCAACGAAACAGTTTGTATTGTAAGAGGCTTTGGGTAAACGTAAATATTAAATTCTTTATGGATAATGAGTGGCAAGACCTTTCTTATGAATTCATTGATTTCTTTGATTGTAAAAACAATCTCATTCACATCCACTGTTTTCATGTTACTTACCACTGGAACAGTGGAGTTTTGAAAAAAATGTTCAGTTTTGCTCACTGATCTGTTCATTATTAGACATTACCAGTCAGTGACTTAATACTGGACCGACTATACTGAACTTTGCAAAGAAGAAAAAAACTCCATTCATTAAAAACATTTTAAATCTATTTTGGGAGTGTGCATCAGTACATAAACGCATTGTGAGGTAATGTATTATTATCTAAATCCACCTATAATTACATATATATATATATATATATATATATTTCTGTAATTGCACTGCCTAAACATCTTTGTAGTAAATAATTTAGTCCATCTGTAAAACTCATTGCAATATGTCGATTGAGTTATCTTATGCAATACTATAATTCAAACAGCCAGTCAGAACAACAATTCACAGCAATCGTGCATATCTTCGCAGCAAAGTACTGCCTTGTAACTCTATCCATAAACGTCAGTGCTATGAGAAGTCATTCTTTGCTATGTTCTTGTCTTAAAGGACAAGTGGATGCAATTGGAAAATTCTGCACTACACTTCCACCCCAAACCTCATATGGTGCTCAGGTCCCCTTCTATAAAGAAGATTTATTTCATCAAGCTCACCATACCCTGGGTGGATCCCATGGACAAGGCATTTGAGCGAAAACATCTATGCTATACTGAGCTGGCTGCTGAGGCATAACATCATGGCTGGAACACGGACGTCCACCCAGTGGAGATTGGATGCAGAGGGTTTATGGCAATATCTAGCACCAAGTGGCCATGAGGCCCAGAGCCAGTGTGCAGCCATCAAAACTGCATCAGAGTCAGCAGACAGAAGCAGCCAGTGGCTCTGGATGATGAGGAACAACCCCTGCTGGGGCCCCAATTAGCAAGCCAGGAGGAATGCAGTCAGTTTATATGGCTGTGATATAATTTTCATCCCAGTTAATCTAATGTTTATGTACTGCTCTCGTCAAATAAATTCATATAAACATGTTATTTTCAATGGTCTTTGGCACAATGATGGTGGTTTACACCCGGACTTTGTTGCCCTTGCAACACTTTCAATGCACTGACCCTCACTTGCATTCATTACATGTACCATGTATGTTAAGGAGACAGAGGAATAATTAGACACGAGACACCCTCAGCAAAAGAGAGGGAGGGAGGGAGAGAAGAGAGAATGACAGAAAAAGCAACAACACATTTATTGTAGCTATTCGGTGCAACAATAAAAGCATTATTAATATATTAGAGAAAGCGACAGGTTTTGCACATTTTCTTAGGATTATGAAGGTACTTTTTATTATGATCACATGTGCTCTTCAGCAATATATTTTATAGTTTGACTGTAAATGCATTCATGTAGATTGGGAGATTTATCCTTGAGTAGGCACAAGCTTCACTAGAGTGGTGTGTGAGTGAAGCAAGGATAAAAAAAAACAAAACAAAACAGTTGCTCCTGCATTCTTAACCCAACTGAGTTAAGTGGGTTAGGGCTTTGCCATGTGACCTGCTTTTCTTCCCAGGCAAAAACACAGATACTTAGCTCGGGTACCTACTGTACTATGCGGAGAAAATCCCTTTACATTTAGGATTTATATTATTTCAGCTATTCACACATCAGGCTACACTGCCAGCTATTGCAGGATAATTATGACTATGCAATATGATATGGATTCAAATAAGATAAATTAAAAGTTGCTGATTGACTTATAGTAGGCCTTTATTTATAAAGGGCAGTAGTAGTGGTATGCCAAACTTAACTAGTGAAATAAATGCAGGAACAAAACCAAAAAAATTAAAGAAAAAAATTAAAATCTGAAATGCAGTGCTTCCACGATATGGGGAGGTTCAAACATTGGGAGAAATTTAGTTTCATAACAAATTAAGGCTGGGATTAGAAAAGTACCTACACTAAAGTGTTAAGACACTTTGCTATAGCAAGAAGAACACCTCAGTTATGCGCCTGTATTTCACATTAAATGCTGAGAATTCTGTGGGATCAGCCTTGAATGTGATCTGGAGAAAGTTTCTCCAGTTGCACTAAATGTTTTTGCATTGCCAATGGATCATGGTCGAGTAATGTAGGTATTTTTTATAGCACTCTGCAGTTCCACAGATCTGTTTAGCATCTTCCACAGTTTTATTCTTATGATTTCAACTCACAGTTCTGATCAACTTGTTTGCAGGCAAAAACTCAGATGAACAGATGTAAAAAGCCTCTTATGCTGGCCTATAGTCAGTAAACTTGGACTTTATAATGTCTGCAAAGTCATTAATATGCTTGAGCATATCAGAATAGATGCACAAAGCAACAATGAAATAGCTGTGTGACAGATTTCCCAAACTGTCTCTCATCTAATGAATGCTGGGATATACCCAGGCCCCAGAAACCATGACATTAGACATCAAATAATGATGGGATTTAGAGGACAGCATTTGCAGGAACAAATGTTTCAACCCTTTGTTAGTTGACTATGGAAAGCATTTGAGTGAAGGTGCATCAATTGCAGGTACAGAAGTCTCTCCTTTATCACCAAAAAGGAAAAAATTGACTTACCTAGGCCATTCTCGCAGTCTGTAAACTCCATGGAATGAACAGCGCGATCGACTCCGTATGGACCCATTAACGTCCTGTCAGATATGGCGGGTTGAAGAAAATAGAGAAGACAGAGGAAAAGACAAAATAGACAAAACATTACGTGTGATATGAATTTAGCTGTGAAAGCTAATTGTGCTTTTCTTGTTTTTGTCAGACTAGGCCCTTTGGATGTGAAGCTACCCACTACTCAGTTCTCTGAAGTTTAACTTTGACCTCAATTACTGACTAAATCAGAGTATGTTTGAAATAATTTTATATATTCCTTCACTCAAATCAAACATGATGTGTGTTTATGTGATATTGATTGTACTATATCTTAAATATATGAATATTAAAAATTGATCCTATCCATGGAAAATCTTCACTAAAGCAGAGTCCTTCAAATATAGCTGGGTAGCATAGACTCAAACAGGGGGAATTCTTCATTGCCCACAGGATCCCAAGATGCATTGAATACTGATAAAAAAAAATAATTTGGAAGTGAACAGCACCAACTTTAACACAATCTTTACATGTTCCATTTCAGCTCAACTGAACAGATAATGGGACAATAGAATCTGTGTACTAGTTGTTCTTTTCACTTTCAACTCAGAATCCTAAGTTGTAAAATGAAAACATGGAAATTATTGGGCCAGGATGAGTTTTAAGCCCTTCAAGTCAAAGTCCATGGTGTTGAAGAAGGGGAAGGTGACTGACAAATTCCAATTCCTAATCATAGGAACAGTCATTCCGTCCATTACAGAGAAACTGGTCAAAAGCTTGGGGAAGATCTTTGACTCAAGCTTGAAAGATACCGCTGCCATCCAGAAGTCCATGCAAGAGCTTGACTCTTGGTCAAGTTCTGGTCAAGTTCTGTTCTTGGTCAGAGGGACTCCGGCAGCAGGGAGCTTGGACCAGATGGGTGAGTACACTGCAGCGCAGGATCACCTGGTCAAAGATCATGCAGGCAGATTTCTGTTGTGTCCAGATCCTGGTGCAGAGAGTCTATGACTTGCCAAGCAGATACCACCTCCGGCAGATACCACCACGCACAAAAGAAAGCAGTCACCTTCATCACAGCTGAAGAAAAACTCCAACCTCAGATAAAAACAATGAACAGGCCTCTTCAACACAGCCTCTGATTGGCAGCTGCAGGCTGACCTGGGAAAGCAGCTGACATTCCCCCAGCGCATACCAACAGGTTCACTCCGATGATCATCAACTCAGATGCCCAAAAACACCTGATCATGCTGGAACTGACAGTACCTTGGGAAGAGTACGTTGAGGAAGCCAATGAGAAGAAGCACGCCAAATACCAAGAACCAGTGGAGGAGTGCAGGGGCAGGGGCAAGGACAGGAAAACATTCTAAGAGCCCATAGAAGTTGGCTGTAGAGGATTTGCAGGATATTCTTTCTGCAAGGTCCCAACTCAGGTGGGCATCACAGGAGCAGACAAGAAGAGGGCCATTTAATTTGCCAGTGAGTCTACAGAAAAAGCCACTAGTTGGCTTTAGTTAAAGAGGGCTGATCCATGGGTAGCTGTGGGGGTAGCAAGTTCAAATCAAATCAAATCAAATCAGATTTTTTTTTTGTATAGCGCCAAATCATAACAAAGTTACATCAAGGCACTTTACATACAGAGCAGGTCTAGACCAAACTCTTTATAAATTTATTTAAAGAGACCCAACAGATCCCCCGATGAGCAAGCACTTGGCAACAGTGGCAGGGAAAAACTTCCTTTAAGAAACCTCGAGCAGAACCAGACTCAGGGGGGGCGGTCATCTGCCTCGGCTGGTTGGGAGTGGGAGAGAGAGAGAGAGAAATAGGCATTGGAGGGGGGGTGTAGGCAGGAACATGTTGCTGCATTAAGTTCATGGAGTTGAGCTGTTGGGTCCTGATCAACCCTAGCTGAGTCAACAGGGCGAGGGTGTATGTTCAATAACCTGAAACACCTTATAACCCAAGGTCACAACACTGATGATGCATTCCAGTGCATCCTGGAGGTGTTTCTTGAATATTAATATTTTGTGATCTGTTTATGAATCTAAAACCAAATAAGTTTGTTTTTCATACTTTTCATTTTATGCTCAGACCCAAAATTGGCCTAATTCAAAATTCACAGCAGAAGTCAGGAGGGGGTTGCTAAGACTTCTTTCATTCTCCACATTCCCCTCATTTTCCTATTCCCACATGTAGCCAGATCTATCAAACTCTAAATCACTCAAGGACTTTTATCAGACTGAACAGAAAAATTACAGCAATAAAAATTTGACCAAGCACAGGAAAAAAGCTGTGTTGGGACTAATGCTGGATCTCAGGAGTAAAGGTGTGAATTATGCGACTTCATTATTATAAAATCTGCTGCTTGGTATGGATGGATGGTATGTTGTCTGGCACTGGACTGGAGTTTGGAATTTGGCGAGGGCGGTTGCACTCCTCCTCTTCTGTCTACCCTCTCTATCTTGTCTTGTATCTGTCTCAACTTGGCTGTGAATCCTCCTAACTTCAACAAGGAATTGATCAACTGGTCACTCAGCGCTATTGACACCATGATTTTGACAAAATCAGGATTGGAGGAGCCTGCTTGCCTGGACGGACCCCATCAGGTGGGCTATGTCCTCAGATCCTGGGGAAGCTGGCATGTAACATGCTTGGCGCCATTCTCCATAGAGGATATTGAGGACCTCTATTTACTTTGATTCACGGTTGGAGGACTCCTCCTTCTCGGTTTAGTTGGTGCACTCGCATACCGCAAAATTGGCAAAACGATGGCTGCCACCAAATCTGAATGTCCACATCTGCCCCTCATGATTAATGAGGTTGGCAAAGTGGTGCGGGAACAGACTGTGTTAATTCTTGATGTGAAACGCAAAATGGAAACCATTTGCTAAGTTGACCGCTTTGTGATGAAGTTGTTGTTGAAGATGGGAAAATATGGATCACATTAATTGGAACTGACAGAAAGAGGAGACGTATTGAAATCTGTGCTCCTCTGCTAAACCCAAACACAGCAATTTTTATCAGCTCTGAACAACATCTGCCCCATTGTTTTATCCTCCATCATTATTCCATCTGTGTTGGAGACGCAAATCTGCTCCCTTTCACTAACCCCCCCTACAGTTTGATGTCGCCTACAAGATCACTCGGATCTTACATACACACAGACAAAGACTGATACCAACCACCTGCACACATGGACATCGACATGAATGCACATACCCACCCCCCATCCTCCCCCCACTTCCTTCCCCCTCCCTCATGTTACTGCCCCCCTCACCATCCTGCCTCTGCCCTTACCACTGGGTGGTAGTTGGCTGGATGGCAGCACCCAACAGAGGCTGCAGCCAACTGCCTCCTGCCCCTCTCCAAGCTCGACTTGGCGCGATGCATGTTGCGACTGCTCACACTCATAATGCCTCTATTCGGACAACAGACTGTTCGAATTTAGTGTACATACACAATCAAATGTATATTTGCTGTTATATACATTCTGATGTGTGCCATTATTACATTCAACAAGTAAACCAGGAAAACAATGGCTTTTCTGGTTGTGTACTGGGCGGACGGTAAACGTGTTGCGTCATTTCCGGTCACTGGCGGTTGTGCTCTCTGCTGTGCGCTGTCATCTCGTGTGTTGTTTCCACTGTTCTTCTGCTACTATTTCCTAATTCACTCGATTAATTAGACAGCAAATTATTGTCACATCAACACTAGGTTTAAAAGTCAATATCTCCCCTTTCTCCAAAGATTATAACCGGTTCTGCTCCTATGCTAATCAAACTACCCGATTAGCAATGTCCTCTAGCTCTCTGTCTCCACTCTCTGTTCCTCCTTCTCCTCCTCCTCTCCTCTCCTGTTCTGTGTGCCTCATGCGTAGTTATTCTTCTGCCTCCTTTTATGATAGCACCTCTTGTCATAGATGTTAATGAGTTAGAATCCCGGCTCTGCACTTTAGCTAGCCCAACCTATGCTAGTGTAGCTAGCTCCCCCCTGTAGCCGGTGCCGGCCGACCTAGATGAGCTCATACGGCAGCCAAGACAGTTTCCTCCACCCCAGTGGCTCCCGAGCAGCCGGGATCTAGTCAGGGCGGCTGGGTGACTGTCTGAGACAAGAGACATAGTTGTAGGCAGCAGCCCCTGGTTCACCACCGACCAGTTCACATTTTCCAACAGGTTCTCCCCTTTCAGCGACACACCCGCTGAAAAGCCGACTCTAGTGATTGGTGATTCTATTCGGAGGAGCGTGAAGTTAGCAACACTGGCAGCCATAGCGAAGTGTATCCCGTGAGCCAGAGCAGGCGACATCTAGTCTTATCTGAAACTGCTGGCTAAGGGTAAATGTAAATATGCTAATATTGTTATTCACGTCGGCAGTAATGACACCCGACCTCGCCAGTCGGAAGTCACAAAAATTAATGTGGAATCGGTGTGTACTTTTGCTAAAACGATGTCGGACACTGTAGTTTTCTCCGGCCCCCTCCCCAATCGGACCAGTGATGACATGTACAGCCGCATGACGTCATTTAACCGCTGGCTGTCGAGGTGGTGTCCCGAAAACAACGTGGGCTACATAGATAACTGGAAGTCTTTCTGGGGGAGACCTGGTCTAATTAGGAGAGATGGTGTCCATCCCACCATGGACGGGGCCGCTCTCATTTCTAGGAATATGGCTGATTTTATTAGAAATCCAAAACCTTGACAATCCCGGGTCGAGACCAGGAGGCAGAGCCACAGTTTAACACGCTCCTCTGCGCCTCAGTCAGAGCGGTCACCTGCTGAGAATAGAATAGAGTCTCTGTCTATGTTTAGGTCTATAGAAACTGTGTCTGTCCCCTGACGACCTAAATTTAGAAAAGTTAAGAAACCCAAATTAAACAGAAGAGGAGCTAAAAACGAAAACCTAACTGAAATTAAAACAGCCACAAATTCAGTCTCAAATAACACTGCGATCAAATGTGGACTGTTGAACATTCGATCACTATCATCAAAATCTCTACTAGTTAACAATCTCATTTCTGATCACCATATTGATTTATTTTGTATAACTGAAACGTGGCTGCAGCAGGATGAGTATGTTAGCATTAATGAAGCTACACCCCCAACTCATATTAACTTTCATATCCCTCATACCACAGGTCGAGGGGGGGGGGTTGCTGCAATATTTTAGTCAAGCCTATTAATCAACCCAAGACCAAAATCTGGCTGCAGGTCATTTGAAAGCCTCACTCTTAGTCTTTCCCACTCAGACTGGAAAGGTGAAAAATCTGTTCTGTTAGTTGCAATGTACCGTCCACCTTGTCCGTACTCAGAATTCCTATCAGAGTTTTCTGAGTTTATATCAGAGTTAGTACTCAGTACAGATAAAATCATTATACTGGGAGATTTCAATATACATGTTGATGTAGAGAGCGACAGCCTTAGTTCTGGGTTTCTTTCCCTACTAGACTCAATTGGCTTTTCCCAGCATGTGAATGAACCCACTCACTTCTACAATCATATCCTTGATCTTGTTCTAACATATGGCATTGAGATTGACAAGCTAACAATTCTTCCCCAAAATTCTCTCCTGTCTGACCATTACCTTATTACATTTGAGTTTACTTTAATGGGCTCCACATCATTGAGGAATAAATTCAGCTATAGATGATGTTTATCTGAAGCTGCTATGGCTAAATTTAAAGAGAACATTTGGTCATCATTCCCAACAATGCCATATCTAAATTCAAATGAGGATTTCTCCCATACGCAGGTTGATGACCTTGTGACTAGCACTATGGCCACGCTGCGTTCGAATCTCGACAATGCCGCCCCTCTCAAAAAGAAAGTATTCAATCTGAGGAGGCTGGCTCCCTGGTATAATTCCCAAATCCATGCCTTAAAGCAGACATCAAGGAAATTAGAAAGAAACTGGCGTTCCAGTAAGTCAGAAGAGTCTCACAGAGCCTGGAAAGATATATAAAAAGACATAAAAGACATATAAAAAAAAGCTCTCCGCAGTGCTAGAAGTTCATATTACTCAGGACTCATAGAAGAAAACAAGAACAACCCCAGGTTTCTCTTCAGCACTGTAGCCAGGCTGACAGAGAGCCATAGCTCAGTTGAACCAGTGATCCCCTTAGCTCTAAGCAGTGATGATTTTATTAACTTTTTTACAGATAAAATTCTCACGATCAGAGAAAGAATTTATCAGCTCTTGCCTGCGTTAGATAAAAATCTCCTACTGAATACAGCAACTCCTGAATCAGCTGCAACGCCTCTTTTACATCTGGAATCATTCTCACCTCTGAATCTCTCAGAGCGAGCTTCTATATTTTCATCATCCAGACCGTCAACCTGTCTATTAGACCCAGTACCAACTAGCCTCTTTAAAGAGATCTTTTTTTAATTGAGCCGTTCATTCTAGATTTGATTAATCTGACTTTATTTCTGGGTTATGTACCTCAGGCACTTAAGACTGCGGTCATCAAACCCCAGCTTAAAAAGCCTAATCTTGATCCAGATGTTTTGGCAAACTATAGACCCATATCGAACCTTCCATTTATTTCTAAAATCATTGAGAAAGCTGTAGTAAAACAACTACACGAGCATCTGGATGGGAACAGTTTGTTTGAAGAGTTTCAGTCAGGATTTAGAGCCCATCATAGCACAGAAACAGCGCTGGTTAAAGTCTCCAATGACATTCTAATGGCCTCAGACAATTGATCAGCCTCCATACTTCTCCTTCTAGATCTTAGTGCTGCATTCGACACCATAGATCGTAATATTTTACAACAGAGACTGGAACATGAAATTGGAATTAAAGGAACTGCACTAAGGTAGTTCAAATTCATACTTATCAGATAGACATCAGTTTGTTCATGTAAACAACAGCTCCTCCTCATGTACTGTAGTCAGTCATGGAGTCCCGCAGGATTCGGTACTTGGACCAATCCTCTTTACGCTTTATCTGCTTCCTCTAGGCAACATTATCAGGAAACACAGCATCAACTTCCACTGCTATGCAGACGATACTCAGCTGTACCTATCAATGAAGCCAAATGAAGTCACTCAGATAGTCAGACTGCAGGCATGTCTTGAAGACAAAAGTCTTGATGACTGGAAATTTTTTACTTCTCAACTCTGACAAAACAGAAGTTATTGTACTCGGTCCTAAACATCTCAGAAAAATACTATCTAATCATCTCATCAGTCTGGACGGCATTACTTTGGCTTCCAGCTCCACTGTAAGAAACCTTGGAGTAATTTTTGACCAGGACATGTCCTTTGTCCCTCACATAAAACAAGTTAGTCGGGCAGCTTTCTTCCACCTGAGAAACATTAGGAAAATCAGAAACATCCTTTCTCAGGATGATGCAGAAAAACTAGTCCATGCATTTGTAACTTCTAGGCTGGACTACTGTAACTCATTACTATCTGGATGTCCAAACAAATCTCTAAAAGGCCTTCAGTTAATTCAGAACGCTGCTGCACGAATATTAACAGGAACTAGGAGAAGAGATCACATCTCTCCTGTGTTAGCTGCTCTTCATTGGCTGCCAGTAAAATATAGAGTAGAATTCAAAACCTTTCTTTTAACATATAAAGCTCTTAATGGCCAAGCTCCATCATATCTCAGAGAGCTCATAGTTCCTTACTGTCCTAGCAGGCCACTCCGCTCTCTAGATGGAGGTTTACTTGTGGTTACTAGAGTCTCCAAGGGTAAATCTGAAGGCAGATCGTTCAGTTATCAGGCTCCTCTTCTATGGAACCAACTTCCAGTATCGATCCGGGGGGAGGACTCTTTAGTAATTTTCAAGACCAGGCTTAAAACCTTCCTGTATGACAGAGCTTATAGTTAAAAAGTTAAAGTCCTCTACTCTTTAGCTATGCTGCTATAGGCCTAGGCTGCTGGGGGAAGGACTGAGCTTCTCTCTCTCTCTCTCTCTCTCTGTCTCTCCCTGTCTTTCCCTGTTACCCTCTCTCCCCCCTCCCTCTTTCTCTCTCCCTCCGTCTCACTCGCTCTCCTTTCCTCCCCCCTTACATGTGTTGATAAGAACCATCCTTCTTAAAAAACACAGTTTCACCCAGTTCTAAGTATTTATACTGCATTTACTAATCATGTTCTGCCAAAGTCTCTGTCTCTCCCAGTCCCTCTCCTCTCTCTCCCTGTCCTCATCCTGCAGGTGGTGACTCATTGCCATCCCATGTTCCTGCAACACCTGCTGGTCCCATATTTCATGAATTCTGCACTACAGCTCAACTCCATGAACTTCATGCAGCAACATGTTCCTGCCTACACCCCCCCCCCCCCTCCAATGCCTATCTCACTCTCTCTCTCTCTCTCCCACTCTCAACCCAACCGGTCGAGGCAGATGGCTGCCCCCCCTGAGCCTGGTTCTGCTCGAAGTTTCTGCCTCTTAAAGGAAGTTTTTCCTTGCCACTGTTGCCAAGTGCTTGCTCATCTGTTGGGTCTCTTTAAATAAATTTATAAAGAGTTTTGTCTAGACCTGCTCTATATGTAAAGTGCCTTGATGTAACTTTGTTATGATTTGGCGCTATACAAATAAATCTGATTTGATTTAATAATTGTGATTAATTGATGTAGTTGTATGAAGGCTAAGGAGTGTGTAAAAATTGTGTTGTGCTTATGTACAACGACAATAAAGGCACTCAACTCATTCGACTCACTGTAGGGGTTACTGTAAGGTGGAAAAAGTATTCAGATCCTTCACTTGATTAAAGTACCAATACCGCAGAATATAAATACTCTAAGTTCTGTGTGAAAAAGCCAATTTAAATGAAGTTAAATATGTATTTAGCAACAAAATATAGTATTAATTTAAATTCTTGGATTAGTCCCTTAATCCCTTAATTCATATACTGTTACATCTAAAATTACTCAAAGATTAGTACTAAAGAATCAATGTGGTAGCTGCATGTTACAGCTGGGGAAGCAAATATGAACCACCTTATGGTCTGCAAAGCCATATTTTGATTCACTTCTGCTGGCCCTGTTAAATTTATTACAAGTAAATACAATCTTAACACTTAATGTAACCATTTCATATTAAAAACCATTCATTGGGCTTTTATTGAGATTATGTTTGGAGTTTACCACACCTCTGGCCATAATTGACAACCAGGCTTGTAATTGTAATTGATAACTGCATTTTTTTTGAATTGGAAGAATTGCAACAGCCACCACGATTGGTGTCGCTTCAAGCATAGACAACAAGCCTTTGAATCTTATTTTGAAAAGGCTATTTGTACCCATCTTGAAGCGCACTGACAATGTTTATCACTTTAAATAGACTGAAGCTAAAAACCCTGACCATGTTGTAAAGTTTGGAAACTGACATCACAAAATAAGGCTCATTTGAAATTATAGCCAATAAAGACCCTTCAGGCCCTCATATCCTCCTCACAGAGAGTCTGAGCTTCAGTCTTCAGGCTGCTACACACTGCAGACTAGATAATAGATGGCTGAGGGCATATTTTGTAAAAAATAACCATCGCTATGATACACTAACAATATAATTTTCGTTTTTTTTTTTAAGCTTTAAATTATAGAATTTCCGAGGTGACTTTTCCTTTGATTTCGTCCTCTCCCTTTAGGGGGGCAGGCTGTTAATGGTTTAAAATAAATGAATAAAACAACATCTTGGTTAGAGTTCACACATGTACAGTAATCTCCAGAAGATGAGGTTGGCAGAAATTTTTGCAGTGTTATGTAACAGCACTGAAAAAGAACTGGCTGCACAGTGTTTTCTTAATCCATCCAACACTGTAGCAAGAAGCAATCAAAAGAACATTCATTTGCTGAGATTACACACAACAAAAGGTAAAGTAAAACACCAAAAATTAACAATTGAAAGAAGTGCTAGGTAACAGTTAGCCCTGTAATGCCTGACCAGAAAAATAATGGACAGAAAATTACATTTTTTATCTGAAATCTCTGTTTTGCCCTTTAACAAAATGTAAAAAAAAAAAAAAGCATATTTGCCTTTTTGTTTACATCATATTTGTTCATTTTTTTGTTTATTTTATCAGGCATTACACCCACTTTCAAGCAATAGTAAAAACCTCTCTTCTTGGTCATCTGTAACATCTGAAGCTTTATTTATTTATTTTTTTTGGGGGGTAAACTTGGGTTGTATTGGTTTCCTGGCAATGACACACATAGGTCCTAGTTTGCTTGCTACCCGAATGACAAGGCTTATCATTTTTCATATGCAGCTTCACCAGCAAGCTTCCCTCCTGATAGTGAAACAATGAAAATAATTGAGGACAGAGAATAAAATCATTCTTCCTATGAATTCAATCACCACAATGTGACAAAAGAAAGAATGGGCATTATTTTCTACATCCGCCCTCTCTCTGTCTATACATGTGTGTGTATATGTGCAACCTGCATCTTGGCCTACACTCTTGTCCACCATTATGCGGATGGCTGAAACAACTGTTTATATGTATTGTTATTGTAAACACGCTCTCTCTCGCTCTCTTTCTCTCTGATACACACACACACACACCATCTTCTCCTAGTAAAGTCCATTTCAAACATCTGTCACCAATCAAAAATATGTATCTATGTGGCAGAGCATGAGAATCAAAGTGCATATTGACCTAATTCATAATTTTGCATTTTTCTAACCCATTTTAAAAGTGCAACATAATGAACAACAGTTTTTAACAGCTCTAGGCACTATTATAATGAGAAAGACTAAGTAATGTGTTTTGTCAGTACAGTCTTTCAACCTAACCTAATGATTCTAATCCTATTTGAGGAGATTGTCCTCTATAACTACACTCCCTTTAATGAAGATCATTTGGCACCAGAGTTATGAACACAAAGATTTCCTCCTTAGGTGTCAAATATTTTTGTTCTAGCTAAATACTTAAACTCCCTTTAAGTTTGAGTTACCTGAAAATAGCGCAACATTATATTTTTGTCAAGCATCATGATGCCTTAAACATATTGTTTCCGAACCCTGAACTGAAAACAGACACAAAGATTAAACATAAAAGCATAATGAAAGGTTTTGCATATTATTGGAAAGTCAGCCATTAAACACAGACACAATAAGGTACAATCAGAGATTTATTATCACAACAGTGACTCATCATTAAAATTTAAGAGTAGAAACTGCTCCAACTGCCAGGCTGACTCCTAACCTGTTCACATGTTCTTTACTTTGTCCTCCTATTATCCTCAAATATGACAACGCATTTGATCCTTGGGGTGAACCTGACCTTCAGGATATCTACTTACATTAAATGATTTTAATTAAATTACTGGCCAAGTTTTTGTGTCAGGCTCTTTGTATATTGGGTGAACACATAAATAATCCCTTGGTAATTAAACTTATTAACAAATTTCCTGTAGCACCACCATCAGGCCAAACTTTCAAATTGGACAGAATGTATTTTTAAAAGTTTTCATTCAAATCTTTTCAAATTTACTGACCGCATTAATGACCACAAAAAAATTTACCTTACTGGTTTTGGTGACCTCATCACCTTTCATTTACTTATCTCTATTTTTTTTTTGTACGTTTCAGTAATAATAGTAACATTTGTGGTCAGTCACCATAAAGTCTCACTCACCCCTCCTCTCTTCTTATCTGGGTTCGTGACTGATGGTCCGCGTGTGTGGGGGTGGGTGTATCGGGGTACAGGCATGGGGCGAACATTCAAACTCCACACAGAAAGACCCGAAGCTCAGGAACTGAACCCACAACATTGAGGCAACAGTCTAACCATAATGCTGCTTCGTTGCAGACATATTTCTTGCATTGAGCACATGTCATACTCACCTTTGAATCACTTTGGGTGGGGCAAACCTGGCACCTGCCGTGTTACCTGCCTGTGGTTTATACCATTCAAGGTGTAAGGGTTCCTCACCAAGGCGTAAGATGCCAAAAAATTGTAATGTTATGCCTTTAGGGTCCTTCGTCCCTGTCAAGCAAAACCCTCATGCCCTGATTTTTTCAGGTGCTTCCTCAGGGGATTTTCTGTGTAAACCTGCATATTACCGACACCTACGCATGCAAAATGTGTTCATGTGACAAACACTGAATCAAATTAACCTCAAGAATGATAGGAGGGTTAAATGTCTCTTCTCAGAGGAAACTACAAAATCTGACAACAGCAAGAGGAGCCATACAGGAGAAACGTCCCAACATTTTGCTGCATGCATTTATTCAACAGGGCATCACTGGAAATCTGATGTTCCCCTGTCTTCTACTATGATTTCAATTTCGTTTGAGTTTTCAGCAACAGCTCAAAACCTCAAAATCAGACCAACTTTTTCTGATGGACTGTAAGAAAAGAAAAGGCTTTGTGGTCATCGACTGTACGGTGGAGATGTTCTCCGGGCGAGCGGTCCCCAATATAACAGCAGCAAACACACACACACACACACAGAATGTGAAAGGATAGCACATTTTCGCCTCCACTGGTAACACATTGCGACAAAGCACGTCCCTGGTTAAACCGCTGAAACCTTTTTTTTTTTAATCGAAACAGCTTTTGGCGCGAGCCCCTTAAATCCAGCCCCGTTGTTGTCGCAGTAACAGTTCAACCGACAGAAGCCGCGAACGTCATCCGGCTCCACCACAGCAGCAGCTCATCACCTGACAGAAGTACTGACATTTCCCCCACAAAGACTGCTCCACCCGGCAACCTTCCGTCCGCTTACCTGCTAATGATGACGGCCCCCTTGTACATGACTGAGAATGTCGGCATGTTGACATGTAGCTCGTTTCTCCGCTCAGACGGTCGGAGCTTCGCTTTCACTCTCCAGCGTTCAGCCTCATCGTGAGCTGCCTCCAGTCAGCCTCTAATTCAAGTGAGCAGTGCTGTCCGCTCCGAACCTCTACACATTCACTCGCACCATTCATTTCTTATATAACCATAGCCGCCTGATTTTAAGGGTCCAGAAATCATTTTAACCAAATTCATCATTGCAAACACTACCTGACAGCTGTCTGCCTGTTGGACTTCCAGAGTTTTTCTTTTAATATAATATAATATTTTGAGGAGGATGTGATGCCAAAAATTGTATGTGCAACTTTCTAAATACAGTGCTCTCTGTGTGTTTAATTTTTGAAAGCATAATGACAGATTAAGTCGGCATTCTTATTATTTTTCTCATTCTCATCATCTGTGGCTCAAGTTCTCTGGGGATCACCTTCTTTTTCTCCCACTTGACAGTGTTAGAATCCATCCATCATGTTAGTTTAAGTTTAACAGATGTTAGGTGTGCTTTTTATCTGTGTGTTAATGCAGCTGTCCACAACCCTACTTAAAGCTTTAGTATTTAATGTAACTGATATGTAGTAGAACCTCAGTAGACCACTTGCAGAGTGCATGTTGACACAGGAAGCCACAAAGAAAAAGCGTTAGACGGTTTGTGACTGTTTGTCAATAAACAGCTACCTGAAGTTCAACTTGATTTTTTATTCATGGAACATTATATAGTACTAGGAGTGGAGTAGAGAAAAAGAAGCGACCCAACAAAATGGATGCAATAAAGCCGCCAGGTTCATTGAAACTGGAAATATAGATGCAAGTTGGAGGGCTTTCAAACAGCAATTCCTGCTGCTGTATATTGCAGCTGTCGGAGTGGATCGGCAGGCAGATGAGAGAAAACTAGCCATGCTGCTCACCATCACTGGTACAGAAGCAATAGAAATCTTCAACATATTTGTGTTTGCTCAACCTGATGACAAAGACAAGTGTGATGAACCACTGACGAGCACTGCTTGTCAAAGAAAAATGAAACATACAAGAGGTACACATTTCGTTCACGCTTACAGCAAGGGTGAGACATTTGATTATTTTCTTACCAACCTCAAGATTCAAATTCAGTCCTGTTTAATTTTGATAATCCCAGAAACTCTATGATAAGAGATCAGATAGTGTTTAGAACTAATGAGAAGAAGCGCCGGGAAAAACCTGACCAGTCAAAAGTGCAAGCCAAATTGAACATGCCTGCCCCCACTGACAAAAAACGAGTGCTGTGAGCAATGCGAATGATCAACCTCCTGGGTAAATTCATTCCTAATCTTACCTCTAAAACAACATGCCTCAGGGGGTTGCTACAGCACAACACAGTGTTTGAGTGGACTGCTCGCCATGAGAAAGAGTGGAAAAAATTAAAAGAAACTAACTACAGAGCCAGTCCTCACATTTTTTTGATCCAACAAAAACAACAAAGATCTCCACTGAGACAAATGGCAACCTGTGGCATATGTGTCTAGCTCAATGGATGGAGCAACATCATGTGCAAATAGAAAAAGAGGCTTTAGGCTTAGTATTTGGATGTGGAAAGTTTCACAGTTATGTGTATGGATTGCCAACCTTTACATCAGAGACTGACCAAAAACCACTCATATCAATTAGAAAAAGAACCTCAATGACATGTCACCCTGAATTCAATGAATGATGATGGTGTAACAGCATTATGATTTTGACTAAAGGTATCACCCATAGGTGGCAGTATAAGCCACAAAGAAAAAGCATGTTAGACGGCACAACTGTTCGTGAATAAACAGCCAGCTGAAGTTAGCATACAGTTCCACTTGATGTTTTATTCTTAGAATTCTTATAATTTATTCTAAGAATATACTAGAATTTTACTAGTACTATTGACACTTTTGATGCACTTTTGAAAGTTTTGATTTTGTTTATAGTGGGGTGGACACAAGGGGCTCGCCTCTTTTCCTGTTTTCACTTTGGCTTTGGAGTTGAGGAATAAAACTTAAAACTTGTCTTTGTCTCCTGTGTGCTTCCTCATCCTGCCACATTGGTGACCCCAAATTGAACATGTTTGGAGCAGATGAAGAGTGTGATTCCACTTTGGCCACACCGCCCCCATTTCTCACAGCCGGCCATTCTACCTGTGAAGCTCCCGGAGATTTGGCTGAGCGACCCAGCTTCGTGGTTAAGGCATGTGGAGATGCTGTTCCACCTGCAGACGACTCCAAATACATTTTGGTCATTGCTGTGCTGGGCCAGCAGTCCACACCATGGGTCGTGCAGCTGTTGCGCGCCACCCCACAACATGGTAAATATGTCACCCTCAAACATCTTCTGCTCCGGATGTGCAGAAGGTGGTTTTCTATTCCCACACATTTTCCTGCACCAGCTCCCATCTCCGGTGCATGCGGCACTGGCTAACTCCCCATGTCTGGCTGCCGGTGACTGCCAAGGTTTGGCTGAGGAGGGCGATTGACTGTTGGCTACCAGACAGTTCACTGTCCAGAGTGCTCAAGCATCAGAGCGTCTGCCAACAGTGTCAGGGGACACGGATCTGGCCATGGTGGCTGGAGTGACTGCCTGGAGATGGTGCAGGAATGGCCTCTGTTTTTTCCACCAATGGTTCGACAGCAAGGCCACACACTGTGTCCCTCCGTGCTCATTTGAGGTGCTGGGAAACTCAAGGGCCAGCGCTCAGGAGCAGCCGTGGGCGCTGGTGGACACAGCAAGCTGGTCTTCATTAAGGACTCAATGTCAGGAAGAAGATGGGATCTGGTGGACTCTGGCTACCGAAAGAGCCTCCTCCCTCCTGCTAGCACGGACAGGTCTGCCGTAGGAGGCGGCCTGCTACTAAGTGCAGCTAATCGCCCATTGCAACATTTGGCACAAGGTTGGTGACTGTTTGTTTTCACGGACTCCATTATTAGTAGGACTTTTTAGTGGCCTCCATTACTGTTCCCATTACCGGCACAGGTTTTCTGTGTGCAAATGGTCTGCTTGTTGATGTTTCAAAATGCCATTTAATTGCTGTGTGTTTCGCCACTTTTCCGTGTGAGATGGGGAGCCAGGCCTGTAACACACGCTAACTTTTTAGCATCAGGTGATGTTTTTCAGAACCTGCTAGAAAACTTTCCATCGCTAACTACACCTGCCATTTCCACCATGGTTGTGAAACACACATTCCCAATGTGGGATCGCCAGTTTTTGTGCCTGTGCGGCGCCTTGACGCAGTAAAATTGGCTATGGCTAAGGAGGAGTTTGCCTCCATGGAGTGTCTGGGCATAGTGAGGCATTCCAACAGCTCGTGGGATTCGCTGCTTCACATGGAGCCCAAGACGGCTGGATTTTGGTGGCCTTGCCGTAACTTTTGCTGCTTGAACGACATCACCACAAATGATCGCTATCCCATCCCTCACATACAGGAATTCTCCACACGCCTGGCAGGCACCATTATTTTCTCTAAGGTGGACCTGGTGCATGGCTATCATCAGGTTCCCGTGCACGCAGAGGATATGCCCAAGACTGCAGTGATCACCCCGTTTGGGCTTTTTTAGTTCATGCACATGCCTTTTGGCTTGAAGGGGGCAGCAAAAACCTTCCAGAGGTTGATGGACTCTGTGTTGCGTGACCTTGCCTTTGTTTTTGTTTATCTGGACAACATATTGGTGGCCTGTCCGTCAGCTGAAGAGCACCTGTTGCACCTGAAACAGGTTTTCTGTTGTCTGGATGAACACGGCCTGATAGTCAAGCTGGCCAAGTGTCAGTTTGCACTGCCGGTGATTGACTTCTTGGGTCACCACATTTCGCCACTGGCTGCGATCCCATTGCCTTCTAAGGTGCAGGCGGTAGCAGAATTTTCTCACCCATTCTCTGTCAAGGTATTGCAGGAGTTCTTGGACAATTTTTATAACCGTTTCCTCCCTCATGCTGCCCACCTCCTTCAGTCATTGTATGGAGCCCTGCTGCTTAAGAAGGCAAATGACCATGTCGACTGAACTTCCAAATATCTCCAGGCCTTTAACAGAGCTAAGAGCACCCTCACTAACTCTGCCCTCCTCCCCCATCGCAAACCCGCTGCATCTATAGCTTTAACAACTGAGACATGTCTGACATAGCTGTGGGGGCAGTGGCTGAACAGCCCATAGCAAACACGTGGCAGCCACTTGCATTTTTCAGCCACAAACTGTGAGATAGTGATCGCAAGTACAGCATTTTTGACCAGGAGTTGTTGGCGCCTAACCTTGCAACCCGTCATTTCTGCTTCCTGCTGGAAGGTTGCTCCTTGATGGCTTATGTGAATCATAAACTGCTGACTTTCACCATGTCAAAGGTGACTAAGCTGTGGTCTGCTCATCAGTAGCGCCACCTGGCAGCTCTCTCTGAATTGACAACGGATATTCAGCATGTGGCCAGGAAGTCCAACCCTGTTGCTGATTGTGTGTCCTGTACACATCGGGGTGGATTTCTCTACTATGGCTGCTGACCAGCCTGGCGACCCGGATGTCCCCGACCCATTTAATTCCAGTGGCTTGGTGCTGTCGAGTTTTTGAGTCAATGCACTCCCTCTCCCACCCTACAGTTTGGGCATTGGTGAAATTGGTCAGTTCCAAGTTCATCTGGCCTGGCCTCTGGATGTCAAAGAGTGGGCAGCTGCATGTGTGGCATGTCATCGTGCTAAGGTCCCTGAGCACACTAATCCCAGCCAGACGCTTCAACCATGTGCATGTAGACCTATTTCGCCCTCTACTTTCTTTGCAGGGTTTAATGCATTTTCTGTGGCCGTTCGTGCCTGCAGGGCTCATGTTGATTCGGTTTGTTTTTGGAAGACACGTTCACTGCTCGGCTCTCAAACCCCCATAAGATGGCCCATTTTCGGTTCTTGAGACAGGTCCGAAGAGATTTGTGCTGGATATGAATGGGCATAGGGAGCATGTCATGCTTTATAGGCTTAAGCCAGCACACTTAGTGGCAGACAAAGTTGTGTTTCCATGTATAGTCACTTGCCCAATAAAGGGTAATGTACACTTGATCAGTGCATTTTTTCTTGTTGTTCATGAAAATTTGTATAACATATGTAGAATATATGACTGAATTAAATATTTGCAGGTTCAAATGGGTGTTCATGTTTTAAAATAAATGCTTTAAAACTTCCGTTATTGTTGATTGTACTTGTCACTATTATTGTAACAAATTTTATTTAGATTTGAATCTTTTTTTATTTTTGAAATCGTTTATATCACAGTTTTATACACTCACCGGCCACTTTATTAGGTACACCATGCTAGTAACGGGTTGGACCCCCTTTTGCCTTCAGAACTGCCTCAATTCTTCGTGGCATAGATTCAACAAGGTGCTGGAAGCATTCCTCAGAGAGTTTGGTCCATATTGACATGATGGCATCACACAGTTGCCGCAGATTTGTCGGCTGCACATCCATGATGCGAATCTCCCGTTCCACCACATCCCAAAGATGTTCTATTGGATTGAGATCTGGTGACTGTGGAGGCCATTTGAGTACAGTGAACTCATTGTCATGTTCAAGAAACCAGTCTGAGATGATTCCAGCTTTATGACATGGCACATTATCCTGCTGAAAGTAGCCATCAGAAGTTGGGTACATTGTGGTCATAAAGGGATGGACATGGTCAGCAACAATACTCAGGTAGGCTGTGGCGTTGCAACGATGCTCAATTGGTACCAAGGGGTCCAAAGAGTGCCAAGAAAATATTCCCCACACCATTACACCACCACCACCAGCCTGAACCGTTGATAAAAGGCAGGATGGATCCATGCTTTCATGTTGTTGACACCAAATTCTGACCCTACCATCCGAATGTCGCAGCAGAAATCGAGACTCATCAGACCAGGCAACGTTTTTCCAATCTTCTATTGTCCAATTTCGATGAGCTTGTGCAAATTGTAGCCTCAGTTTCCTGTTCTTAGCTGAAAGGAGTGGCACCCGGTGTGGTCTTCTGCTGCTGTAGCCCATCTGCCTCAAAGTTCAAAGTACTGTGCGTTCAGAGATGCTCTTCTGCCTACCTTGGTTGTAACGGGTGGTTATTTGAGTCGGTTATTTGAGTTGCCTTTCTATCAGCTCGAACCAGTCTGGCCATTCTCCTCTGACCTCTGGCATCAACAAGGCATTTCCGCCCACAGAACTGCCGCTCACTGGATATTTTTTCTTTTTCGGACCATTCTCTGTAAACCCTAGAGATGGTTGTGCGTGAAAATCCCAGTAGATCAGCAGTTTCTGAAATACTCAGACCAGCCCTTCTGGCACCAACAACCATGCCACGTTCAAAGTCACTCAAATCACCTTTCTTCTCCATACTGATGCTCGGTTTGAACTGCAGGAGATTGTCTTGACCATGTCTACATGCCTAAATGCACTGAGTTGCCGCCATGTGATTGGCTGATTAGAAATTAAGTGTTAACGAGCAGTTGGACAGGTGTACCTAATAAAGTGGCCGGTGAGTGTATATTATAATAGTGTTACATTATTGTAGTAAATAGTAGTAAATAAATAAATGAAAATAATTGGCTTTGAATAAGGGGACATGAAAGCCTTCGAATAAAATGGTTGAATTGTGTTAAAATTTTAAAGAGTTAAATCCACTTGATTTCATCATAATGCAGTCATTTTGTATCCACACAATCTGTTTATGTTACTTCAAAATTAAATATTTGTGTTGATCTGAGATGATCACTTTCTGCCAAAGCAAACAAGTTGTGTGCCACCAATGTCCACAATTGCTGTCCATGCAGAGACAGCAATTTAATCCTCAATTGTCATCCATTGCTTAGAATTTCCATTTGTCATTCAAGCCTGTGGCATTTGTTTTGTTGCTGCGAATTCCATTTGCAACTGAATTATTGTCCCTTTCAAACTATTTATTGACTTTTTATTTTAATGTGTTTTAAATATATATACTATATTAAGGTGAGAAATGGCTGCATAGTTTAGTATGTTAAAATTATGTTCCTCTGATTTTATTTATTTATTTATTTATTTGTACAAGGGAAAACTTTTATATAACTCACCTATTGACATTTTATTTCGGCTTAAACCTCTGCATGATTTGAGTTTCGCTTTGGCTTTCAGTGTCAGGTGAGTGAGCAGGTGGCATGCAGTCAAGGCGAACAAGGCAAGCACTATTTGATAGACAGATTACAATAATACTAAGGTGGAAGGGATATTTCTGATCTCAGTAGAGCATTCTGCCCACAGTATAGTTCTGTTTATGCTCAGTTCGTGAAGAAGCAAAGCCAGCGCTAAATTTGGAGTTTTTTGCAATGAGGATAATCCCGTGGTCTTTGTCATGATGACTTCAGAAGCTATCTCAATTGGAGAAACAAAAACTTATTTAATCATCAAATATTAAACAAAAGTCCGTGCAGTTTTTTGCTCACGTGAAACATAAACAAGAATATCAATGTTAATGAAAAGTGACATAAAATATTACCTTTTTTGCAAATCAAAATACTGTGCATGTGCATGCACAATACTATTAATATGATGCAACGATTTTACTTCCAATCTTAATACAATGACAACTGCTAAAATACCAGCTCATTTCAGATCAGAACTGGCCTCTTAATCCCTGTCATAGGGACACAGGAAGCATCATTGAGTGAATCCCTGCCTGACTGAAATGGGTGAAAACATACCTGGCAAAACTCAGAGGTACCTTCAACTTTTGGAACATGTCTCTGTTTTGCGGAAAAGCTTGGATGCCTGTTTCCCACTGCTAATAGTGGCTCTGCATATTCCCTGCCATGAAGCACTGCAGCAAGCACACATGAAGAGGGCCAATCGATGAGGACATGATAGGCTTATGCCAAAAGGATAATACACACAAATCCATATGGAACAAAATACTAAATATAGGGCCTTGTAAGAGGGCTACTCAATTACTCCCAGTACTAAGCAGAGCTTATTCTACTCAAGCTGTACTCTAATTTAATAGTGCACAATTACTAGTATATGCTTATATGGATTTACAGACATTTTTCACTTGATCTGTATTGTAGAAAAAGAGAAGTTGGACTTGCTTTGGTTTCCAGCCCTAACAGCTGTTAGTTCACCCCAAGTGTTAAAAGCTTAATTTAATTCATACCTTAAAGCTACATTAACAGGCTTTGGGTGTTAAGATCTTTATTTGTCACATGTGGTGCACCCACAGAGAAATGTAAATCCATACAGCAACCCTATGCAAACTGTGCATCTAAGAATGGAATCAATAAAATAAAGTGCACATAAGTCATACAATATGAATATAGCTATGAGTATAGAACATGAAGTACAAAATATAAAATGTACAATTTACATAAGGGAGGTGTGAAAGAGGTGTGTGTTTGGAGGGCTTGGGGAATGGGGGGGCTGAGTGTTTATGTGTGGGGTTGTAAGTTCAGTGTTCTGATGGCCTGGGGGAAGAAGCCTTTCCTCAGCCTCTGTGTTTTGGCCATGCAGGAGCAGATGGCAGCCATTGAAAGAGTTTGTGGTGGGGTAGTGAGGGTCGTCCAGGATCTTCCAGGCTCTGGTGGTACAGCGTTTGGTTTAGATCTCTTGCAGGGTGGGCAGTGCTGTTCTGGTGGTACATTCAGCACAGTGGATCACTCTGGGCAGAGCTTTCCTGTCCAAGGCTATACAACTACTGTACCAGGTGGTGATGCTCCTGGTGAACACAGACTTGACTGCTGTGGTGTAGTAGGTCCTCTGCAGCGCTGTGGAGATCTTGAATTTCCTCAGCCGTCTGAGGTGGTACAGGCACTGCCTCGCCTTATTCACCAGGTTGGAGATGTGGGTGGTCCATGTTAAGTCCTCTGAGATGTGGACACCAAGGTATTTGTAGGTTTGCGCTCTTTCCACCGGCGTCCCGTAGATCCTGAGAGGGGTGTGATGTTCCTCTGCTTCTCCCTCCTGAAGTCCACGATCATCTACTTGGTTTTGGAGACGTTCAGGTCCAGGTTGTTCTTCTGGCACAATGATCACAGTGCATCCACCTCCTCCAGATAGGCCATCTCTCTAATGTTAGAGATCAGTCCTACTACTGTCATGCGATTTATTGTAGCTTTGCCACTTACTATCCCAGTTCTGCAAATTTTTTCTGTTGTATTTATGTAGAATTTATATCTTGCATAGTTTTTGGTCAAAATAAGATATTTAATAGTTTCTTGGTTTCATTTACTTGGTTAGGGAGAGGCTTGGGAATTACCTGAGTGGTGGTACAATCCAGCTGCAATCAGGGCTCTATTTAAGATGGCACTTGAGTCTGTTGGGGTACTTTTGTTTTTGTCTTTCAATGTGTAGCTGTGTGTATGTCACTTTTACTTATTCAGAGTTCTGCTTTTGATTTAAATTGTGATCAGTTAAATCTAGTTAATTATTTAACTCCTTTTTTTTCTATATATTTTTTTTACATATATGTGTATATTAATGACATGGTGACACCTGTAACTCAATCACTTTGCTATAGGAGCATCTGCCTCCTACAACAATAAACACTTGGGGCTCACAAAAATCAACAAATTTTAAAAGTTATTTTGGTGAATTTATGAAATTGAACTATATGTTTGCAGGCAGGACACCAAAACAATAAGCTAAAAGGCTTGTAGAGTCATCTATTTCTATTTTCCGGGTTTGTTTTAACCTTGTCTACCCAACACAAAGCATGACAGCCAGGCAAAGATTTCTGATGTTTATCCAGTTGTTGAGATTAGAAGCTGGAAATTGTCCAGCCTATTACATAACCAAGTCTTGTACAGGCTCCAGAGACAGGCTTTGCGAGGACAGATGGAAGCTCGGTTAACACTTGACTGGTATAGTACCCAACTTGTTACTGCTGTAATCTGTCATGTGATTATTACAGTGTAGAAGAAATGTGCTCAGATGTTCCAACCCAGGAATTATTTCTGAAAATAAGATGGAAACTTTAAATATGCATTGAAAGTCTCAGAGTCCTTTACAAGCAAATGCCATGATATTGTTGCTGTATTGTTCTCTTTTTTCTCTTTGTGTTCAGACAAATAAGTAGAGATGTTTTTACCTGCTTCACAGTTTCGACTATGACTCAAGTCTTCCTCTGAAGCGTAATCCAACATGCTGCTGATGTGTCATTTATCAGTTGGCCGGCTCGACAGACCTGTCAAAGTCTGTTGAGCCAGCCATGCTGCTGTATACATAACTGCTTCGAGATCTGGCAGCGCTGTGGGAAAGGTTACTTCAGTTAAAAAAAAAAAAAAACAAAAAACTGTGACCTTGTTAGGTTTAAAGAAATATCAAGATTTTGATTAAAATACACGAGATTAGTAGATTTTTGTCATTATGATTACAATGACAAACTCAGTGAAGGTTATATTGTCTCAAGAAAGATTCTTTCTGGACTCTTAAACACCAGTTAAACAAGACAGCAGCAGGGAAACCCAGGATAAATAGGTGTTTTTTAGGAAGATCTGGCACAAATGAGTAGGGAATGCAGAAGATGGGCCTCCACTCACATGACACAGTCAGTGAGCAGATAAAGACAACACAGTCCAGCCCTTCTCTACCTGAAACAGAGAAATACGGATCTTTGCAGGCAGAAGAGTAGAACTGGTGGTGATGGTTTGATGCAGCAGACCCCTACAGGGAGGGAATACAGACACACAGGAAAAAGGCAAGGATCACGCAAAGATCAAGGTCAGGTTCAGAGGGCAGGGGTGTACCGGGGCAGAGACAAAGTAGTCTGGTCAGGGGCAGGTGAGGTCAGCAGTGAGAAATCAATCTGGGTCTGAGCACTGGAATGTCTTGCATAATGCAGTCCCTTCAGTATCTAATGGATTGCAATCCTGAGTTGAGCTGCAATCTCAGGATTGCAACTCAACTTGCACGAATTGGGAAAAATTGCATTCCAGCATACTGTACATCACAGCAATGCCACCTCAAAGCTTTAAAAAATGTCATGTGATGAGGCCAAACAATACAGAGATGCTGTCTCAAACTTACCCATGATCTCTTTTTCCTCAGAGAATTATGCATATGCTTCAAAATGTGTTTTTACAATTGTGATTTGGGGACACAATTACCCAAAATTGTTAAAACCTGAACTTCAGAACTATCTGAGACAATGAACAAAGAATTACAGCTGTGTTCAGGACAGTTCTTTCATTGTGCTGGCAGTCTTTCAGAGATACATGCCCTGCATGAGCATCACCATAAGCCATTCATTAGCATCTTCCCTCTTCTGCTATTCAGGTTTCTGTAATTTTGTTTTTTTCCACTTGAAAAGTCCATCACAGGGCCAACACACAGAGACCAACAACCACTCACACTCACATTCAGACAATTTAGAGTCTCCAATTAACCCGAAGTGCATGTCTTTGGATGGTGGGAGAAAACCAGAGTACCCAGAAGAAACCCACGCAGGCACGGGGAGAACATGCAAACTCCCCCTTCTCATTGTGGGGCAACAGTGCTAACCACTATGCCTCCATGCTGCTGGGAAACAAGGTCATATAAGTATTTTTTGGAGGGTAGAAATCAATATCATTAACCATTTACTGGCGATTGCATGTGTAACTATCTCAAGGAACAACGCCAAAGACATAAATTACTTATTAGAAAAGAACAACGGCAGATGAAACTGAATATATACATTCAGATGTAGTGCCTTTTAACAAATAACTCCTTACAGACTTATCCCCCACGGTGACACATTTATGGAGGTTTATGTTTGTTGTTAAAACAGAAGGCACTTGCATCCGTATGTCAAAAGCCTTTAAGTTTACTCAAACAAGACAAACAAACAAATTTCCCTTTGCTACATTTCATCACATCTGGATTGTTATAGTAAGTGTAAAAGCGATCCGGACAGAACACCAGATTTTATTGATCATTGATTGTCTATCTTTACATCTCTATTTGAAGAAGTGTTAGCTGGCATGTTGCAAAATGTTGTAGACCAGCACAGAGCAAGTAGAGGTCTCAAATTTCAACAAATTTTTGTTCTTTGGTCTAAACTCACCTTCTACTTTTCACCACTTCTTGAAATTTAAAACACTACCCTACACACTATTCACTACCACACCTTTGAACAAAAAATACAAATATTTATGAAGGTATGTGAACACTCTTACATTACCCCTACTACACACTCTCATTACACAGATTTATTCCCCTCTATTTGGCAGCCATGGCAACAACCATTTGCCATAGAATTTTAATCACTAAATCTGCACAGTGGGTTGTTATCAGATTATGGGATTATCCAATCCACATAGAGAAAATCAAACAGGCCAAGACAGATAAGCATGCACACATGCTCTCTCTGTCTCGCCCTTCCACTCACTCACTCATACACACAAACAGACACAGAGAGAGAGAGACAGCACAAGAGAGTGCCATCTAAAGAGAAGACAAAAACTATAGAGAGGATGATCACAAGTGTTTCAAGTTGAAAGGCTGCCCTCTATAGATGAAGAAGATGAGATGCAGTTCTGTCTGCCTGAGCTGGAACCTAGGAAGCCCCAACAGTGCTCATTCAGTCATTCATCTTCTACTGCTTATCCATTTCTGGGTCACAGGGTGCTGGAGCCAATCCCAGCTCACATTGAGTGAGGCCGAGGTACACCCTGGACAGGTCACCAGTCCTTCACAGGGCCAACACACAGAAACAGACTCAGACCACATACGGACAATTTAGAGTCACCAGTTCACCGAAACATGCATGTCTTTGGATGGTGGGAGGAAACCCATGCAGAAAATAACTGTTGCCTGATTATTTGACCTTCCGGTAATTGGCCTTTTGAATAAACAGACTTTGATTCGGCTAGAACCCTCTGACTCAGTGGTTGTGTTGCCTTTGAGTTCTTGACAATCCAAAAATAACTTTTCTAGACAAACAGGATAAAAAAAAAACATGAAAGACTTCTCTCTTCTATAACATAAATTTTAAAAAATTACAACAAGGCAGTTCTCAAAGGCTATTACACAGCACCACAGTGTTGCTATACAGCTAATTAAACCAGGTGCATGTAGGATTACTTCACCAACAGTCTCCTGCCCACATTCACTTGGTAGCATTGGTGTGATTTAAATTGTTAACAGGGAGGATAAAGTGTCCAACACATCTTTCTGGCATCACCTGTAGCTCAACCCATTTTACACAAGCCTCTTACTAAACCTTATGCTGTATATAACATCAGTCAGTGGATTCAGAGGCGGACAGATGATCTGCTGACAGAAGGAAAAAATAACAACCCCTACATGGTTCTTTTGAAATTAAAAGCTTTGTGTCTGTTAATGGAAATGATGAAGATCGTTTCTATGCATGTCAATGTGTAGAGGAACAATCATACAAGATGTTCCTTTGTGGACTTTTTAACAGCTTGTAATAGCTCTGTGAGAAGTTTGACTTGGGGAGCTCTAATGTTTTCTCTATATAGTCTTCTCTATTGCAGACAAATGACTGCTGCAGCAACTACGAAACTCCCCACATATTAAAGTTTACAGATGACACTGTATGTGTTATCAGTCATCACTGGTATTGAATGAAAGAAAAACAAACCTGCATTTATTTTAGATGACATCTCCTGACAGCAAAATAATTACTGATGGCCTAAATATAGAAATAGTAGAGTCCTACTAGTACTTGGGAACTATCATAGACCACAAACTAATATTTGAGATTAAAACTGCCGACTCTTATTTTCTAAATTTCATGCTGAGAGAAAGCCATTGTCACACCGTGGTGAGGTTGTCTCGTCTTGGTTTTATTGTGTCTTGTCATTTCCTGTTTTATTTTGAAATTTCTAACTCTCCTCTCGTTTCACAACACTTGCCCTTCCTCATGTATCCTGTGCGTCTTCATGATTACCAATTGTCTCCACCTGTTCCCCATTTCCCCCACGGCTCAAATAGTCTGTCTTCCACTTGTCTTGTGCCAGTGTGTCATTGTTTCTTGTCCCACACCAGTGGTATGTCCATGCCACAGTCCCCGATCCCTTTGTGTAAGTATTTGGTCCTTGAAAGAGTGAATTTGAGTTGTAACTTTGATATCCTCGTTTAGCTTCTTTTTTTTTTATAGCTTTAGTATTTCCTCTGTATGATTAATTTTTTTTGTTTGTAGATAACTTTCGATAGATCAATGTTTATAGCCTTTGTGATTTTCCTCCATTCGAGTGATTTTGAGTTTCCATAACATTATATCGATTTACCATTGATCCTCCACTTAGAAGCGTGAGAGTTTTTGTTTGGTCTAGTCAGGGTTTTCTCCTTACGGAGTATTTTCTGTTTTTCCCGTTAGGTCCCTTTAGTGTAGCCTTATCTGATTTTTTTTTTTTTTTTTAACTTAGAACCTAGTGACTTCCCTGTAAATATTAAAGTTTGATACCAATGTTTGTTTCTTCACTCGGTTCTAAGATCATTGCTCACACAAATAAAGATCTGAGCCTCGCTGCCTCTGCATCTGAGTCCTTTCTGGGTCCAGGCCTGACAGCCATGTCTTTTCTCACATCTCTATTATTTGCTGGTTTCAATGTCTGAAAGTCAAAATGGAAAATACAGTATAGTATACATGTATCTTGAAAAAAATTAATTTGGGTGGATTTTTTTTTTTAATCATTTTGAATTGTATTCATAAGGTAAATCCTTTCACGTAGTCTTAATTCATCAAGTAGTATTTTGCTTTAATGTTGATTATTAAGAAAACTAAAAAGGAGTAAACCAGGGTTTTTTTTGTTTTTTTTTTTTTTTTTTAATAAACAAAAACCACACACAGCCTTCATCGGGGTACGTTCACACTGCAAGCCTAAGAACTCAATACAGATTTATTTCTAGATCTGATTTCTGCATGCAGCCCTACATTATTATATTTTAAACCTAACCCTGGACTCCAATGTGAACTGGTCATAGCCCAGATCTGAATACAATAAGACTTCAGACATAGCTCTTTATGGAAGTGAACAAGTTTGGAATTAGAGACATGAAGGCCACGGTTGTTAGTGTTTACAGTTAAATAAGGTCCAATATGAGGGCGGGGGGGGGACTTCCCGTTCTGCCTTCAAGAGGATGACAGCCTAACTTTTTGAGCTGCCTGATGGTTTTGTAAAATAACTCCCTAATAACTTAATATTATCAAACCCATTGAATAATGGAGTTGAGGGTCAGCACCAGAAGTAGGACGGCGATGAACATGGCTGAAACTTATCATGAATTGAGTCAAAGCAGCCGAAATAATGCTCCGAGCCCATATGCATTTGATGAAGACGGCCCTGAAGTTAGCTTGCGTTGCATCCTCCATAAACTCCATGAGTTTAGAAAAGACAACACAAAACACAGACTGGACGAAGCAGAGGGTAGGATTGATGAAATGGAGACCATGCTGCTTGCAACATCCACGCGAATAAAGTGGCTAACCCAACGCCAGGCTAACCTTGAAGCTAGGCTAATAGACCAATAGGGCCGTGCGCGGAAGGACAACCTAAGGATCTACAGGATACTGGAATATAAAGAGGGCAGTGACTTGATGGGCTTTTTAGATAAGTTGCTGAAAAATGCCCTGGATCTCCTGGATGACTTTCCTCCTGAAGTGCTGAAGAAACGTGGTGAATACGCCGAAGCCAAGAAAGTGTTGAAAGAAAAACTGATCAAGTTCCAGACATCCTATCCTGCAAAGATGCACATCTTTTACAATGATGGCACCCGCCAATACCAGGATGCAACGGAGGCGACGAGAGACATGGCTTCACGGCCTTTTTCAGTGGCTGTGGTGAAATCCTCCAGAGCTCCAGATCAAGGGAAAATCAGGCTCATATCTGCATGGCTGCAGGCAGTGGGGAGACAGTGCGACCGCCACGTGGATCAACCCAATGCATCGGACACAACCCAAGAGAAACACCCGCTTCCAATACTTAGAAAAACTCCAGGAGTTTAGGAGGCAGGTGCTCGGGGCAGGAGACTGACTGACTACAGCCACGCTATAGATGCGGATAAGCCATATTTCTTATGAACATGAACATTCTAGAACATGTGCTTCAACAAGAAGCAGCAACGTCTGCCACGGCATCCACCATGGCATCTTCCACTTGCGCTGGCTTCCCTACACCAGCCACCAATTGAGCCCTTGGCACAAGCAGAGCTGAAGTGGATTACCTGTAAGACTGTGCTCCTCCTGGCCATTTCCTCTGCAAAGCGTGTCAGTGAGCTGCACTCCCTGTCAGTCAGTGACTCGTGCTTAAGGTGGAATTCAGATGGCTCAGGGGTCACTCTGTGACCACTCTGTGGGGCCCTGAGGGCTTACATTGCAGCCACTGCATGCATTGGGAGATCTGACCAGCTCTTTCTCTGTTATGGTGGCCCTAACAGGGGTTGCGCCATCTCCAAACAGCGCTTGTCCCACTGGATTGTTAACGTCATCGCCCATGCATATCGGGCAAGTGACTGTCTCCTGCCATCTGGTGTGCAGTGCTACTTTCATCATGGGCTGCCCTGAGGGGAGTGTCCCTGGAGGACATTTGTGCAGCGGCTTCGTGGGCATCGCTGGCCACTTTCTCCAGATTCGACAGAGTGAATGTGGCCACTGACTGGCTGTGGTCTTGCGGCAGGAGGTGGTCTCGTGGTCTCAAGAATATTCTGTCGGAAACAATCCTCAGGTGACACCGAAAGACATGCGCAAAGGGAAATATTCAGTGCTTAAAGCACCGCCTCTGGTGGTCATTCTGGATTCATAGAACCATAGTTACATTTGTAACTTTCTTTTTCGTGGTTGCCGTGCTGGTGCAAGGGTGAAGTCTAGGAAATGGAGATATAAAGCCTTTCTGCTATTGATCGTCATGGGAAATCTCAACTCTGCCCAACAAACATGGTGAGATGGAGATATTGGTGAAGTCTCAGAAAGTATACTGTGAGTGCAGCCTCATGTGTTTTACTGAAAACTGGTTGAATCAAAACATCTCTGGTTCCTGTGTGAAACTACCTGGCTTCACTCTCATACAGATGGACAGAGACACTAACGCTAGTGGAAAGAAAAAAGAACGAGGACCGGCTTTATTAATGTCAAGGAGAAGATGTGCTGTTGGCAGTTGGTATGAGACCATACTATGTACCAAGAGAATTCAGTCATAACAATGCTTGTGTACATTCCACCCAAGGCAACTGCTGAAGTTCCATGTGAAGTTTTCCATGAAACTGTTGCCAGGATACAAACTAAACATCCTGAAGTACTTATCTTAATATCTGGAGATTTCAACCCCTGTTGACTGGATGTTTTGTTTATATATATATATATATATATTTCGATGAGCTCCTGACTAGGTGAATTTCCCCTTGGAGATTAATAAAGTTCTATCTATGAGGACTCAGATGCAGGAGACGCCGAAGGAGGTCGAGGTGGAAAAAAATTTATGTTTTTAATGACCAAAAAAATAAATAAAAAAACCTAGACGCTCGAATGTGAACAAGGATGACAAAAAATACAAAGCATAGACAACGATGATGACGAGTATCCAAGGGCTCCGGAGGCTGCGGGAGGCCCGGGCTCAGGAGGGGGTGGCACCGGAGGGGTAGCCTTTGGCTCCAGAGTGCAGCTGCTCACCTTCTGCAGCCACAGTGAACTCGGGAGGTGCCAGGGACTCAGGAAGGGATGTGGTCGCGGGAGCTCTGCAAACTCTGGAGGGGGCGGCGACGGGTTAGACCTCCAAGGGGAGCGCCTCAAACTCTGGAAACGGCGGTAGTGGTAGTGCCGCGAAGTCCAGGGGGAGTGTTGTGCACTCTGGGACAGGGACAGGAGGTGGCAGCGGTGGCGGCGGCCCAGCCGGAACAGGAGCAAGGGATGGCTGTGGCGGCGGCCCAGCCAGTACAGGAGCGAGGGATGGCTGCAGTGGCGGTCCAGTTGGAAAAAGAGCAACGGATGGCTGAATGGGTGAGTTGGAGGTCCGCTGCAGGTGTCCGCGAAGTTCCTGCAGCTGGGATGACAGCCGACCAAACTGAGCCATCACTGCCACCCTACTCTCCACCTGGTGGGAGAGCCGAGCCTCCTATGCCTGCACCGCAGCTGCCAGCTAGCTGGTCTTTACTAAGTCCTTACAGATTCTTTTGTAAGGAATGTGTGGATGAGGACTCACATGCAGGAGACGCCGAAGGAAGTTCAGGTGGGAAAAAAAGTAATCTTTGTAATGTTTAAAAAAAAAAAAAACCCAGAAGCTCAAATGAGGCTGTGAACAAGGATGAAAAAGACAAGGTATAGACAACGACGAGAATCCAACAAAGACTAGAACGAAAACAGGACTTAAATACACAGTGACTAAACAAGACACAGGTGAAACACATTAGGGCAGGGAAGGCAATCACACGGGAGGGAGACACGACTTTCAAAATAAAACAGGATGTGAACAACACAAACAGAAAACTCAATCCCTGACAGTTTTATATAACTACGATTAGTCCTAAAATATAATTTTGACTAAATAAGAGTCGGGACTTGTTAGTTAACACGACTTGTTAGGCAAACAATCATCAGAACATGAGAAACTTCAAAGAATGTCATTCTCAAGGGTATATCATTCATCTTATTAATCAGGGCATAGAAGAAGCGTGGCAATTTTGATTTCACAAAAAGTATTATTTAACACATAAAAAGGAAAAACTACTAAAAACTAAAAAAACCTCAATAAAGAATTAAAAGACCTTGAGATACAACATAAAAGAGAACAGAAATTGACTGTGATGAAAAAAATTAAGAAAATTAGAGACAAAATAAATGCTCTACTCACAAGAAATTGAGAAAAAAATTATATTTGCAAGAGAGAAATACTATGAATCAGGTTCAAAAATCAACCAAACTTCTGGCAAGGAAGCTACAAAAACAGCAAACAGACAGTATAATATATAAAATAAGAGACCCGGATTCCAAAACTATTTAGTACAAACAAGATGAAATACTACAAGTTTCTATATACACAACCCCACTTGCTGATGCCAAGCCTTCTGCGTGCCTGCAACACATAAGTGATGAAGGCTAAAATGCCTCCATCATGGAATGAAGCAGTGATCTCTGTAATCCTAAAGGATAAATTAGAATGTGGGTCATACAGACCAATATCGGTGCTAAATGTCGACTATAAATTATACACAGCTATCCTTGGCAGACGATTAGAAAAGATTCTCCCCAGTTAATACATAATGGCCAGACCAGATTCATTCCACAAATACAGACTCATGACACTATCAGACGATCACTACACATCCTAAACCATATCCAACAGAACAAAATTTAAACCTTCTTAATTATCCTAGATGCTTAGAAGGCCTTCGAGTCAGTGAGTTGGCCTTTCCTATACAGAGTCTGAGAAAAATTTGGGATGCATAGGGGTTTCGTCAAGATCATCTGTATGCTGTACAGTAAACTGTCAGCATACAGATGATCTTAAAAAATAAAAAATAAACCTTTCAGACGCCATTACATTAGAACGTGGTACTAGACAGGGCTGCCCAGCCTCACCACTCGTCTTTGCACTCTATATTGAACCCCTCGCACAGTGGACAAGGCAGTCCAAAAACATCAAAGGTATCCGTATAAATAATGAAGACCAGAAACTGGCTCTGTATGCTGATGACGTGCTGATTTATTTAAGTGACCCCCCTAATTAATTTTTTTAATTAATGAACCTTTTAGAAACATTCGGTAGCTAGGATACAAGTTGAATATACAAAAACGCACATTTTGACCCTCAATCATACAGCCTCAAAACACCTCAGAGAGAAATTTCAACTTAAATGGGACCAGTGCACTTTGAAATACCTTGGGATATATTTACCAAAAGACAAATTATGGTCCTCTATTAACAAAAATTAAAGACAACATATACAGATGGAATTCCATCTCTTTTCTTGGTCTAAGCCACAGAATAGACTTGGTAAGGATGGTCGAGGCAGATGGCCGCCCCTCCTGAGCCTGGTTCTGCTTGAGGTTTCTGCCTCTTAAAGGAAGTTTTTCCTTGCCACTGTTGCCAAGTGCTTGCTCATCGGGGGATCTGTTGGGTCTCTTTAAATCAATTTATAAAGAGTTTGGTCTAGACCTGCTCTATATGTAAAGTGCCTTGATGTAACTTTGTTATGATTTGGCGCTATACAAATAAATCTGATTTGATTTGATTTGATTTGAACATCCTTCCACGATACCTATATTTATTCTAAGCACTCCCTGTAGAAATGTCATTACAACAGCTTTCTGAATTTAATAAGATTATTTCTAGATTCATCTGACGGGAAAAAACCTTGAGTGAAATTTAAAATCCAACAGCTCTCAAGGGAGGAAGGAGGAATGGCTCCTTTTTTGATTTTTTTTTTTTTTTTTTTGAGAATTTGAGAAAATTCATTGATTGCCTGCAGAACCCATGGATCAAAGCTCAAATGAGAATGTGGACCATGATGAAAGAAGAGTATAAACTGGACCATAAATTACAAATAATCCAATGGTGTGCTTATGATCCCGACTTTAAGCCTAACACAAAGGACCACAAATTAAAATTCTGGGTTTCAAAAGGAATAACAACATTCTACTCCTTAACAAAAAAGGGACAATTAAAGGGTTTTGAAAATTTAAGGAAAGAATACTGCCTTGAACAATCTGATTTTTATAGGCATCTTCAAATAAGTAACCATGGTGAACATAATATTTAAAACAAAACAGACTTAAACGACCCCATATTGAAGATATTTATTGGTGCTTAGCTGCAGATTGTATAAAGGCCTTAGGACAAAGAAAAGCCCACTCTACTGAATATATTAAAGAGATTCAATTACAAGTGAAGAATGGCTCAAAAATGTAAATTCCAGTGGAAGTGCACAAATTCTTACATATGGTGGGAGTTCGGGTGGAAATGTCTGGTACAATTTTTCAGTACACCAAAATAGAAAGCATAAACTGGAGAGAGTAATACCAAATGTTGGAGACGATATGGGCTTCATGGAGCTAACCACTGGCATGTCTTCTGGGAATGCCCACGGATACAACCCTGTTGTATAGAGATTCACAAAGTACTGAAAGACATACTCAATCCTGAGCTGACTTTTGAGTTTTTTATGCTATATCTAGGAAAAGCCAACTTTCTGGTGAGACGGTCAGATGAACATGTATTTGGTGTTTCGATAACTGCTCCTAAAAAAGCGCTCACAAGGCGATGGCTGCTCCCTGAGTCCCCCACAGTACAGGAGTGGATAAACATAGTGAATGATATCTACATCATGGAAAAGATTACATTCTGTGTCCGTCTTCAGAAAAATGTATTTGTTAAATTCTGGACAAAATGGGTTGAATATGTGAAACCTTTACCTCCAAAGTTTGTGGAGGTATTAGAAGACTGACACAGACATCATCCCATTAATATCCTGATCTCGCTCTCCACTCCCCCCACCCACCCCTCCCCTGCTATGTACTGAGAACATGCTGGAGACTACCTACACCCTCCCCTCTATTGGTCACTTCTCTCCTGTAAGGACATTATGGGCATGTATGTGCACACTTTCTCTCCCAAACAGTACAAAGTTCTTCATGGTTTATCTCTTTTTCTTTCTTTTTTTATTCTATGTATTTTTAAATTATTATTATTTTTACTATTTTGTATGCTTATTTACTTAAAATTTAAAAATTGGATGGCCTTTACCTTTGTGACATGTACCGCCATACTTAAATAAAGAATTTAATAAGGTTCAATACTTTACTGTCCTTCAACTGACATCCTTGATGCCATATCTGCCATGTTTGTTTTTGTTTTGTTGCCCCATTTTTAGTTTGTATCACTGGTGTACTTAGTGTACCACTAATGGAGAAACATCTCAATAGCACAGAATCTTTCAAAATATTGTGTAGGTTCAGACTTTTATTTTAAACAAACACCTACTTACACACTTAATTAGCCTTCACTGCATGAAAGACATTGAGCTTATTTCAGCTAAATACAACTATTGGGGTGTACAGAAGCCATCCTCTCTGTTTTTGCAGTGAAGATACAGGACTATGTCTGACAACTAAATAGACACAACAGAACAGTCAGCTAAGTGAAGAAAACTGCATTACTTTGAGATCAAGAAAAAGAAATCAGCAACAATCAACATTCCCTGGAGGCAAAACTTGTCAGCATTCTGCTCCAGAAGCTACATCTTCCGTAGAGAGAAAATCAAATCCAACAAAGCCATTTCCAGGGGGAAAAAAAAAAATCGATCACTGCCAAAGGAAATGAGGACAAGAGTAGTCGACAAGAGCTATACTGAAATCCCATTGCTGATTATGGATTTTACCTGACAAGGAGGAATGGAGCTGATTCTAACATTGTCTGTTTAATTTAAGACACAATTAATAATGCTGATGTTCAGAGAGAGACAGGCTAGAGCTGAGGAGCATGATAGAATGATTCCATTTAGCCTCCATTTAAAATACTATTCTAGTTTGTACTGTAGGTGCTGACATATGGTTTGGAGAATCAATCAGATGGATTCACCACATTTATGGAACATTACAGGGCTCTTAACTAATGTCATTTAGCCTGGATAAAACATAAAGTCACTAACATTTTATTTCATGGCTGAGCTCTGCTGTGTCCCTCTCTGTACACCCTTTCACAATGCCACCCCTTCAACAATCAATTATAAAAAGGTGGATTATTATTATTATTGAACAAAGACAAATATGAAGAAATAGGTTAATCATATCTCAGCATACATTAGTGTGCAGTCAACTCGAGGTCACAGAACTGCGACTTTCGTTGACTATAGTCAGAGAGGGAATCAAAATCTTCATGACAAAATTATGTGCCTGAGGGTACAGTTCATGCTGCTAGATAGCTGAAACAGCATTTTGGCAGCAGGTACAGAACGACATCACCAAAAAATGCCACTACTTGCTTTCCATAACAAAAAGTAACACTTGGGTATGGGCAATAAAGCTTTTCCTGGGACTTATCTTCAATTATCGTCTTGCATAACTAGTTATCTATCTGGTTAATTTGATAAAAAAAATAACCTGTTGCTTTACTTTATAAATATTATATATAGTAAGTAAGTAATATAATATGAAATGAATACAGCTGATATAGCGAATACTGGTTAGCGCTGTCACCCCACAATGAGAAGGTCACGGGCTCGGTGCCTGGCCTGGGGCCTTTCTGTGTGGAGTTTGCATGTTCTCCCCATGCCTATGTGGGTTTCCTCCCACTGTCCAAAGACATCATGTTTTGGTTAATTGGTAACTCTAAATTATCTGTAGGTCTGAGTGTGAGTGTTTGTTCGTCTCTGTCTCTCTCTTGCGACCTGTCCAGGGTGTATCCTACCCTTGCCTAATGTGAGCTGGCTTTGGCTCCAGCAACCCGTGCGACCCAGAAATCAGCAGTAGAGGTAGAATGAATGAATATGTGTGATCCACCTATGCACAGATTGACCAAATAGATAGGATCCTGAGGTATCCTCTCAGCAGTTTATCCCCACCATTCCCTCTATGGTAATACATTGGTATAACTGACATCTCGCAGTATAGAGTGTGACCTTTTCACTGCTGTACATTTCTTTTTAAGTTGATACCAATTCTATGTATCAATCGACTCCCAAATATTATAAATGCAATACAGAATGATTTTTTTAACACATTTCAAATTATCCATGCACATATTTTAAGTGCAAGCTTTTAAATGATGAAATATATCGTTCTGCAAATACTGTAAATAGTCCTTTAATTTTTAACAAATTCAAACCACTCTTTTCATCTATGAACTGTATCTATAAAATATTGTGTTTTAATTATCCAAATATTAAATGAACTAATATTACATTTTGGCTCCTACACTACTGTTCTATACCTATTGCCAAGATTTATATTCAGTAGCAGACAGGCTAAACCTGGTAGATATTCTGGCTTTTCACAATAACTTAAAATTACCTCATCTGAGATGCATTGCTGACTGAATGAATGACAAAGCGTACTAGACAATATACCAGCAGGCAAGGCACCAGGTCCAGATGGCTTCCATACTTAATTTATAAAATATTTTTGGTCAATGCTTATGTCCCTTTTTCTTGAGGTCAGTGAGGGAGATTAAAAGCAATGGTTGTATAAGAGCCAACATGAATACAGCTGCAATCAAATTATTTTAGAAACGGATGAAGATCCCGCACTTCTCTCCAGCTACTGCCAGCTGTCACTAAACAATCCAAACATTAAAATTATCTCTAAGGCACTTGCTTCTCAGTTTGAGACAGTAACTTTGTCAATAATGCAATTATCAGAGACGTTTCATTAAAAGTTGATATTTTACTAACAATGTCATAATGATTCAAAATGTGATCAGCATGTCACAGCGCTGCATCACAAAAGCAACTATTGTGCTGCTCAATGCAGAAAAAGCCTTTAACAAAGTTAACTGCTCCTTCCTCCTTGCTACCCTTCACAAATTTTCCTTTGGAGAGTCCTGGATATGTGTCACTTAACAAAGATGGTAATCAGACAAGGGTGCCCTCTCTCTCCCTTACTTTTCACGATACTCATTGAATGGTGGGCATTAGCAGTCAGAGGACCACTTTCAAAAAGGTATCCACTCTACTGTTTCTGAACCCAAAATTAATTGCACAACAGCCTAGTAGTTACCACTGTTGCCTCACAATAAGAAGGTTGTGGGTTCAGGTCCTGGGCCTGAGGCCTTTCTGTGCAGAGTTTGCATGGGGTTAAATGTCAAATTGGAATTCTGGGCAGCACCTAAATAGGTCAGTATTGTGCGCAGTTTAACCCAAAAGATTTCTCAGATAGTTTTGCCAACTTACTCTGTTATGAATTTTTTTTTTTTTTTTTTTTTTTCACAATTCATTTCTTTGGTACCTGTTCTTTGCAGAAGGTGGAGAAGCTCAGTTTGACATCCCTCATCAAAAGTGTAGGAGGCTATATATATGTATATGTATGTGTTTACATATACTCATCAGAGGAATGGATGTCATATTAATTTTGGGCTACAATACGCATCTGTGATGATTTTTAAAAACAAAGAATTTGGTGCACAAGTTTGAATTTATTTCAGATTTTATCTAACCCAGACTGGGTCAAAATTATACATCTAGAGCCAATTATATACATTCACCTAAACCTTCAAATAAGTGGTGCTGAAGGTTGTACAACGTCTTAACTTGACAAGGCCAAGCCATATTAACTTCTCTTTACTCATGATTGACTGCAGCTGGTAGTTTTTCAGTTCAAATAATTGCATGTAAGTAGAAGTAGAAGTTATTTGGATGCGTTGCCAGACCTTTTCCAAGGTCTGGAAGAAGACCAGAACTATCGCCCTCAGATGAAAGGAAGTTGGTTAGGATGTTCAGGAACAACCCAGGAACCACTAAGACTCAAGCCCGCCATAAACTGGAAACTGCTGCAACACCAGTGTCACTGTCCACAGTAAAGAAAGCTTTACATCGTCATGGACTGAGAGGGTGCAGACCAAGCTAGAAGCCCCACCTCCGAAATTGTCAACTGAAATTTGCAGCTGCCGACATGGATAAACCAAATGCCTTCTGGAGAAAAGTTGTATGGTCAGGGAAAACATAGATTGAGCTAACACTATAACAACTGTCAAGCATGGTGGTGGTAGCATCACTCTCTGGGGCTATTTTCCTGCCAGTGGTATTGGTGCACTGCACAAAGTAAATGGAATAATGAAGGAGGACTACCTCTAAATTCTTTAAATTCACCTCAAATCAACAGCTAGATGACACCATTGGGTGTTCTAACAAGAAAACAATCCCAAACATATAAAAACTGGTTTTGGAACAGATAAGCAGGCTAACATTAAGCATCTGAATTTGCTTTCCATGCCTTGGCCTCAACCCTATTGTGCATTTGTGGAGAATGCTTAAAAACCAGGTCCGTGCCAACCCAAGCAATTTAAATTAACTCTACCAATTCTGCAAAGAAGAGTGGTCAAATTTAGGTTTATGCCAGAAGCAAAGTGTACAAAAAGTGTCTGGTCAAAGTGGAACTTGCTAAGGGACATTTAACCAAATATTAGTGGGGCTGTATGTAAATATCTGACTTTGTGTGGATTAGAGAAAATCCAAAATAAATTCAAATGCATCCAGTTCTTGTTTTTAAAAATTATTGAAGATGTACAGATAAAATTCTCACGATCAGAGAAAAATTCATCAGCTCTTACCTACATTAGACAATAATCTACTACTGAATACAGAAACTCTTGAATCTACTGCAACACCTCTTTTACATCTGGAGTCATTCTCACCTCTGAATCTCTCAGAGCTAGCTTCTGCAGGGTTATGCACCTCAGACTCTTAAGACCGCAGTCATCAAACCCCAGCTTAAAAAGCCAAATCTTGAGCCAGATGTTTTGGCAAAGTATAGACCCATATCGAACCTTCCATTTATTTTATAAAATCATTGAGGAAGCCATAGCAAGACAATTTTACGACCACCTGGATGGGAACGGTTTGTTTGAACAGTTCCAGTCAGGATTTAGAGCCCATCATAGCACAGAAACAGTGCTGGTTAAAGTCTCCAATGACATTCTAATGGCTTCAGACAATGGATCAGCCTCCATACTTCTCTTCTTAGATCTCAGTGCTGCATTTGACACCATAGATCATAATATTTTACTGCAGAGACTGGAACATGGAATTGGAATTAAAGGAACTGCACTAAGGTGGTTCAAATCCTACTTATCAGATAGACATCAGTTTGCTCATGTTAACAACAGCTCCTCCTCATGCACTGCAGTCAGTTATGGAGTCCCACAGGGTTCGGTACTTGGACCAATCCTCTTTACACTTCATCTGCTTCCTCAAGGCAACATTATCAGGAAACACAGCATCAACTGTCACTATTATGCAGATGACACTTAGCTGTACTTATCAATGAAGCTAAATGACGTCAGCCAGATAGTTAAACTGCAGACATGTCTTGAAGACATAAAAATCTGGATGACCCAAAATTCTTTACTTCTCAACTCTGACAAAACTGAAGTTATTGTACTCGGTCCTAATCACCTCAGAAAAATACTATCTAATCATCTCATCAGTCTGGACAGCATTACTTTGGCTTCCTGCTCCACTGTAAGAAACCTTGGAGTAACCTCGGAGTAACCTCGGAGTAACCTTTGACCAGGACCCTCATATAAAACAAGTTAGTCGGGCAGCTTTCTTCCATCTGAGAAACATTAGGGAAATCAGAAACATCCTTTCTCAGGATGATGCAGAAAAACTAGTCCATGCATTTGTAACTTCTAGGCTGGACTACTGTAACTCATTACTATCTGGATGTCCAAACAAATCTCTGAAAGGCCTTCAATTGATTTAGAATGCTGCTGCATGAATATTTACAGGAACTAGGAAAAGATCACATCTCTCCTGTGTTAGCTGCTCTTCATTGGCCACTTCACTGCCAGTAAAATACAGAGTAGAATTTAAAATCTTTCTGTTAACATATAAAGCTCTCAATGGCCAAACTCCATCATATCTCAGAGAGCTCATAGTTCCTTACTGTCCTAGCAGGCCACTCCGCTCTCTAGATGGAGGTTTACTTGTGGTTCCTGGAGTCTCCAAGAGTAAATCTGGAGGCAGATCTTTCAGTACCGCATTCACTAACCATGTTTTCCCGAAGTCTCTGTCTCTCCCTGTCCTCATCCTGCAGGTGGTGACTCATCACCATCCCATGTTCCTGCAACGGCTGCTGCGCCCATATCTTCATGAATTCTGTACTACAGCATCATCTCCATGAACTTCATGCAGCATCATGTTCCTGCCTACACCTGTTTGAATATCCCCCCCTCCTGCTCTCATTCTCACCTACACTACCCCCCGTGCCTCTCTCACTCTGTCTCTCTTTTGCTCCCTCTCTCTCTCTCTCTTTCTTTCTACTACTCTCAACCCAACCGGTCGAGGAAGATGCCCCCCCCGAGCTTGGTTCTGCCTGAGGTTTCTGCCACTTAAAGGAAGTTTTTCCTTGCCGCTGTCACCAAGTGCTTGCTCATTGGGGTATCTGTTGTCTTTAAATAATTTTATAAAGAGTTTGGTCTAGACCTGCTCTATATGTAAAGTGCCTTGATGTAACCTTGTTTGAATTTGGCGCTATACAAATAAATCTGATTTGATTGTGATTTGATTTATTTACATTGTATAATCATTCCACCCTGGACAATAATGGTTGAAATAAATGGTTCAAGGCACAAGATTAATATGGCATTCATGCCCATGGTGAGTATATGTAAACTTCTGACAACAACTGTATATATACATTGTATATATTGAGAAAAAGTAGAGAAAGCAGTTAAAGAAACAGTGAAAGTAGTTGGGTGCCTGAAATAAAATAGGCTTTCACTCTGCATTATTCTTTTTATTCAGCATATACTTTGAACTAATAAGAAAGGGACAATGGAGTTGGAGGTCATAACACTGTGTCCCACATGAGGAGGTGAGAGATGCTGAGGATAGGTGACTCAATGGGAGCATGATGTTTCCTCTGTCACTGCAGAACTTAAGTGGTGTGTTGCCACCAGAGGCCTGAATTTCACAGGACAGGTTGAGTAAATAACCTGTCAGAGTGTATTCGCTCACACCTGTCACAACTGTCACATCAATGTGCTCTCTCTGAAGTCTGAACTATTTAAGACAAATATTTAAAGTAAGACATTTTTCTGGTCTTTCTAAAAGCACACTATACCCTTGTAATGTCACAATAATGAACATTTCCAGTTGGATTAATCTGAAGATCAACAGATTTATTTTGACCTGTGCTACAGCACAACATTATAGTGTACCTTCCACTTCTTTGCGTTACATGATGTCGGTATGCTAAAGCCAGCTTTTTAACCTTGTTTAAAAGCTGAAGCCTTGCAATGAAAATCAGATTTTTGATCATTGATCATTTGATCATTTATCATACAATATTATGAATGAGAACATTACCATGCCTCATTCCTGAAACTATGGCTTTTTCTTTTAGTGTGCCACCCCAAGAATTTCAGTGGCTCCATCTGGCCATCCCTACAGTATGAAAAACTTCTGGATGTGTAATGGGGGATGCAGGGTAATTATGCAACTTGCCCACAGAAACCGCCTCCTATCCTTGACACTCACAGGATTGTGTTTTTCCTTCATTCTCCTAGCTTTGTCTCATCAGGATCACTGTAATGGCTCTTTTTCTTGGCTTGCAAAGGAAGACCCTTAACATTACAATATATAACAGACATACTGGGAAGGACTCAATAAGTGAGTGTTTTCAAATTCTTTTTCATTTCCTGTGACAAGCTAATTTTGATTGTGAAGATATGACTTCTAGGTTTTTAGTTTTTTACCCCAATTATATTATCGTGTCAATATTAGAAACAATGATCCATACTCCATAGAGTTATTTGCCACTCACCAATGAAGCAAATGAAGAAGGATGTGCGAGGCATCACGCTTTAATATCTCCCATGACCTGCTTTTGTGTTCCCAAGATGAATTTCAGCTTTTTACGGAAAAATCAGGGAATTCTGTAAAATTACAAATTGGCGGAAATATTGCATTGTTATCTTGCTTTGGGGCAACATGGCTGCATAGTGTTAAGGCCTGTAAGAAGCGCACAAGCCCACAATAAGAAGTTTGCGGGTTCAGTTCCCAGCCTGGGGCCTTCCTGTGCAGAGTGCAAACTCCCTGTGTTCTCCCCCTGCCTGTGTGGGTTTCCTCTGGATACTCTGGGTTCCTCTAAATTGTCCGTATGTTGTGTGAGTGTGAGGGGTGGTTTGTCTCTGCCTGTCTCTGTGTGTAGGCCCTGCAATGGACTGGCAACCTGTCCAGGGTGTACGCCGCCCTCACCCAGTGTGAGCTGGGACTGGCTCCAGCCAGGATAAGTGGGTGAAGATGAATGAATATCTTGCTTTGATAATTGCAATCACCAAAATAAATATTTCTGCAATTTTATAGAACACAATATTGTGAGCCTACGCAATAAACAGTCCCAAAATAAAAACAACCTTTCAGGATTCCCCGAAGTCAATCTGTATTCAGATCAGTTCAGGGTTAGATGACAATGAATTTTCTACATACAGTAGCTAAAGACATAATGGAACTATGTCTTATAGTACATAGCCAGTAATGTAAACAACCTCCCTCTTATAACCTCCTATACTCACAATAAAGCAATCTGCTTCTTTTGCATCCAACCAGTGTGGTGCAGATAAAACCTACTGTCGGTCAATGAAAGAGATTAATGTTGCTAGAGAAATGCAGGGCAACCACAGCGTGGAGTTTTTTGTCAGTTACTCGTCTGTTCTGGCAGAACAGAAGTCAGCAGTGTTCTGTCTTTCTCCATTTATATCAACAGTTCCTGAGTAAGTGAAAGATAGCAACAGCACATCATTATTTTTAAAAGCTGAATCAATAATTTTCAGTAGTAGTGGCTCTTTTGATTCATTTCTGCATGTTTATCTTTGTTCATGGTAATTTATATAAGGTCCAGCTGTGGTCTCAATATTATTGCATGTCATAATAACCTTTGTGATACCAGTTAAGATAAATACAAACAACAATATCAGTAAAGATATCTGCCGTGAGTCTGGTATTTAATGAAAACACCAAAAACCCAAATAATTGCATGTTTATAGCTCATGGCTTTTCAGTAATGAGTAAAATGAAACAGACTTTAAAGGTTAGAAAGAATTTTTGGATGTACAGGAATAAAATTGGCTTCAGGGTTTCATATAAATTGATTCCATACTAAAACAAATCCGTAAAAGAGACTGCACAGACCTGACACCACAAGTCCATCAGAGAGGTCCCTATAGACATAGTCTTTAGTACAAGAAAATATTGCTTTGATGTAGCAAGGGGCCACAAGCCACATGAGTCGAAAAAATTCTGCAACACATAAATGGATACAGTGGTTCTGTTGTTTTCAACAAATAAAATGCTTTATTTAGAATCCACATGGTAATAAATCCCCAATACAACTATACTATAGACCTATTAAGCCATTCCTTAAATTTTGGGTGATGGATAGAAAACGTGCAGGCAGAATTTCTATTTTGCCTGAACTGAAATTTTAAATAGACCACAGCAACAACAACCCTTAGTGAGGAATTAATATCCTGTAAAAAGTCTAAATTTGACAAACTAGATTCGAATTAACAGTAACACACAGGACTGTACAATTTATAGCCTCTTACCCTCAACTCTGAAAATCATCTACATGTGCTGAATATAAATAAATGAGGACTCAAAATAGTCTAAAAGGCATCTCAGATATAATTTCGATGCTATTCAACTGACATTCAATAAACCCAGGCAAAGTGAACTTTATACTTAGAGAATTTAGAAGCAGCTTCTCTGCAAATACCAAACTTGCACCATGCTCTCTCCCTGCATCACACCTACCTGCTTTTAATAGTGGGGTTCATCCTGAGGGGAAACAATCCCAGGTCTACGTCCTCACTGTCAGGATTAAACTCTAAGGCTCCTGAGACGTAAATCAGAAAGTAGTCCCAGAGCTCTGGTAACTTATGGGAGGAGAGAATCATGGGGGAATCTTTATGAGTGCTTGCTTAGTGGAAGAGACAGCTGAAAAAAGAATGGTGCCATCCAGAGGGGGGCCAACTAAGTAGTGTTCTTTCAGCTTCCGTCAGCCTGCCTTTAAGCATTCCTGTCTGACCCAGCCTTAACAGTCCACTCAGCACCTGCTGACAGATTCCTCCCCTTGGGACACAACACTTGAACAAAATGGCCTGGACTCCTCAAATTGCCCCACTTTAATCTATTTTATCCACTTGTATTCTGTTCCTGCAAGAGACAATATTTGAGTGACTCCAGCTTTACACTGGGCTCAATGTTGTTCCTATTCAGTTCTGACCATTGTGTCATGTCAGTCCAATAGTACTATTAATGATAATAATCCATAACTTGTCACTGCAGCACATCACGTTTCAGTGTAATTTAAATGTCATTGAATCTCATGCTAATAAAAAGATGAAATGCCTTACAAGAGCTAAATATGGAAGTGTGTTAATAGTGAATTTGTTTGGTTTTATATTTTCTGAAAATGAGCAAATATATAGCATTATCAATCATTCAAGGAAACAAACGCCATATTTAAAGGTTTTTTGTATGAGCACAGACAAAAACATGCACAAATTCAAATCAACCTAACCACGACGCTCACAGCAAAACACCCCCCCACCCACCCACCCACCCACACACACACACACACACACACCACACACCCACACACACACACACACACACACACACACACACACACACACACACACAATCAGGTGGAGAGGGGCATCTTAAAGCATGCCAACATCTTCCCCTTGCCGAAAACCAAACCCCGCTGGACGGGAACTTATTTGAGTTTTAACCTACCAGTAAATAAGCGACAGACCATCGAAACGTTCGAGTTCTCTCCCCCGCTGCTTCAGCAGAGACATTGTCCACCCGCCTCCTCACGGTCCTATGAAGACACAAACTGCCGCTGTCTCAGCGACCATCCCTTCGCCTCCTCCCGGCTGCGTGGATGTGTCAGCGCTCATCGTCTTCAAATCACCGAGACCGGTAACCGGCTATAATCTGACCGACACGTGGACTTCTGACTGCTGACGGATTTGAACAAACTCCCAGCGACCTTCCACGTTCAGGCCACACGGTGGGAGACGCCGGCGTTACTGATCAAGTGCACAGCCCAAAGCACTCCTGGCCTAGTGGTTACTGTGCGCACAAGGTCCAGTTAGAGAAAAATGGCAGAAAAATAACACGTCAAAGAACCTCCAAGAAATCACGGGACATCTGAATATCCTCTGGGTTTTCTCGTGTGCCTTTGATGATGCTTATGTAATTTTATTTTTTTTTTTTAAAATAATGAAAAACCACAGTTAATGAGAACATACAACAAATAAAAGCCAGTCTAATTAATAACTCATTAAACACTTACTTCAGACATGTTTTAAGATCAATGCTGTAGCAGAGTGGAAGCAAGGTACCCACAAGAATTTAAAACTACTTTCACTTCTATTACCAAAACCTTCATCTCTCTCTCACTTCATGCATTTTAAATTGCAAAGTCAAAACCCAAATAAATAAAAACATTTCAATATTTTACTGTAGGCTACCTGTAGGCCTCTGGACTAGGTAGGAATTAAAACAATTGACAATATGGCAAGCATTTTGTTTTAATTGAAACATTGATAAGCACCCAGAATACTACTCTCTAAGAACAGATCACAAGGTCACGAGCAAAAACTCAAAATGGAACTACCCCTCATCAAAACATATCATCTAAAAGATTTTCCATAGACTTCACATAAGGCATTGGGTCCCACTGCATGCATGCCAGCTCAGCTGACAAAGAGTAGGTTTGCAGCATTCTTTGCTGTCAGTTTGCTCCTGTACTTAGTGATGATATTGTTCGTGGTACTGAACCCCTGCACACAGTCTGCATTACTTGCTGGCAATGTAGCCACTGCCACAAGCAACTTCCTTATCTTGTTCGGAATGCTTCTTCCTCCACTGGTCTTGTACTCAATGAATCCAAGGTGTGCCTCTTGTTCATTCAGACGCAGGACATGGCACAAAGTCCTCAACTCATCTTCTCCGTATCAAGGATTGTCATGGTCCCACTTGTCAGGGTTAAGGACTGCCATTTGATTTAGAAGCCTATTGTAAGACTCTTTTCTGTTGACTGTGACACTGGCCTATGCTTTGTTAGCTGTGGTTGTGAAGAGTCTGTTGTTCATACTCTCTGCCACTGCTTGACTAAACTGTGCAGAGTCATTGATGGGAAATGGCCAACCCTTAACTGTTCTCCCTTAAATTTCATCTCTTCTTCTGCCTGGCTAGCTTCAACTGCATGTTGCCATGGCTATGAACTGAGACATTCAATGCATTTCATTTACATCGTCATGATCTCATTGGCCTTTGGAAGTGTGGTCTTCCTGTTCTGAAGAAACCCTGACAAGTTCTTCAGTTCAATCAGGAAATCTGCCATCAATGCAAGACTTTTCAGGAAGTTTACAGAGCACAGCTTTGGCAGCAGACCTTTGAATTTAGCCCTCTCTCTGCTGTCACTTGTCTCATGCTCTGATGCCTCACAGAAATGTTGTGCCAGTGTTGGATACAAGTGCCAAACTGCAGTGACCTGCCCTGTATGAAGAAGCAACCCAGCGAACACTGAACACTCTTCCAATTCTTCTGTGTTGGATGTGTAAATTGTGAACACATTCACCTAGCTCTCGCATGTTTTTTGGTGACTGGCTATACAATGATTATAGGCTGTCAAGAAAGGCTTTGAAGTCTTTAGTTCCCCCTGTTGCCTCCAGTGCCTGGTCCACAGCCAGCTCCAGTCTGTGCCACAGCACAATGCCTGGAAGGTCATCCTGGAGGAGCTTCCCAACATCTGACTTTACTCCCATTATGACACTGGCCCCATCACTGCAAAATCCTATGAAAACTTCCTGCAGCAATCCATAGGTGAAGAAACCCTTGAACAAGCAGTTCATAAGCTGTTCTTTGATATGAGCAGCAGACAGGCTATCCAGCTCATTAAGGCCCAGTGGAAAAGCAATGGGGTCCATCTCGACATCAAAACTGGCTTTCAAAAATACAATTAATGTTGACTTGTGCCCCACACTGGTTGACTCATCAGCTGGTACTGTGATTTTACATCTATTTACTATAATCTTCCTCAGGATTTCCCTCTTCAGCTTGGATGACACATGATCAATTATGTCGACGATGACATTTTTACTATTTAAAACAGGACTTAAATCAGCAGAATTAGCTTGCTGTAGTTCAATCAGACTCTCAAAGTCAATGAATGGCGTATTGGCCACATAATATGCTATCCTGAATACCCTGGCAGTGGAGTGAAATGCAGACTCCTGGTGGCATTCATGCTCAGAAGAATGTCTTTCTTTGCTGTCTGAAGAATCTTAATTTCTTCATTGTGTGCTTGGGAGTTTCCATGCTCATGATTTTTTTGCGCAGTGATAAAAGCTGGACATCTCTTGAATTACTGGAATGGATTATCTTTCACTCAGGCCACTGGCTGGCAATATTGACACCATGGGATACCATGACCTAGATTCTGAACATCGTGGCATGAAGTACATCCCAGTTTACCATGTTGGGCATATAACCATTCATTGTTGCTTTTAAACTGTTCATATTGACCCTTTGTCCAAATGGAAGGATAAGTATGAGGTGTAGCATCATCATCACCTGTGCTTTTTTCTGGGGGTGCTGCAGCTGCTTCTTTTTCCTGACAAGGTGCTTCCTCACCCTGACTCTCAGCTAGCTCAAAATCTTCATCACTTGGTGGTGGTGATTTTCTGCAGTAGTCCATCTTCAGTGTCCCTGAGAGAGTAATATGCAACCTTTCTCGTCAAACTTGACAGGTCCTTTGACCTTGGTTGGCCTTTGACCCTAACCCTAGCCGACCGATGAGAGTATTCCCCGCCCCTTAACCACTCCCCCTAGTTTCACGACCAATGAAAGCATCTCCACACCCCCTAGCAATGAGGTCACGACCAATGAGAGCATTCCAGGGTGGATAGTAGAAGAGCTCCAAAGTCATTTACAGGCTGGCTGGAGAAGAGGTAGGTCATAGCCGCGGTTCTGTCCTCTGTTGTAGTGAAAGGAGAGGAAACCCTAAAGTGTTGACAGCAAATTCACTGGGTATTTTTTTAAACCAATAATATTTGCATACACGACACACACACCATAAATTCCTCCAAGTGTATTTTTGCTTCTTTTATATTAATAAAGTATTGAACACAAAACAAATTATTTCACATGTAATACAGGATGACGGTATCTCTCTGACACAAAAAACTCAATAGCAGTGTCTTTTACTAGACCCTGAATGCAACACCATTTTGTCACATAAGACCTGTGACACAAAACAGTTTTGTTTTTTTGTTTTTTTTATAACCATATTATAACCATATCTACTGAGCTGACAGACAGGTACAATGCGGACATGTGACAAAATGAGTACATCAGATGCCTGTCCACTGTAATGGACTTATTAACATGTCATTCTATCAATAACAATATCAACAACTGCAGTTATTTTTTTTTTTTTTACCTTTTGACCAAAATATGAACTGACTGATTTTATGTAATTATTTCAATCATGTAAATGCATTACAATGACATTAACTTTATGAACAGAACATATTTATTACTTATTTATTAGAGTGCTTTTAATTTAGACAGGGTTAAAGTAGAGACCAATAAAAAGTTGTGTTTATCTCCATCAAGGGGTAATCAATTGGTTCTGTGTAAAACAGTCAGGATGAAAGGAGAGGAAAGTGTTGACAGCAAATTTACTGAATTCACTGAAACAAAAAAACTATGCTACATCATTCATGCATGCAGAAATATATGACTGTGGACTGTGTATGAAGTTTCTTTTTCTTTTTACAGAACAGTTGTAGCAACAACCAAGCACATAGATTACTGTGCTCAGGCAATATGCCATTGGTTCCGGTGGTTCATCATTCAGGTGGCGCTGTTGTTACATAATTGGAATAGTTTATTGTCCAGTGTAAATTCTATCTCAGCCAAACTATCTCGTAGAAAAATGGTTCGAACAGCTGTGAATTCTTGTGGGGGAATCAGTTCGGCATGTTTGCTGCCTCTTATTTGATCAGAATATTCAATTTCTTAGTATATAACCCTCCGACCTGAGTGGAGGGTCAGAGAAGGGGTACCTCTCTGCGGGGTTAGGAAGGTTTATGCTGATTTATGGCATGGACTGCAATTTATTGTTTGATAAAGGCATCTTGGAAATCTCTGTGGAGGCAACAGTCTCTTTAAAGTGTGAGGGGTGTGGGAGATCAGAATCCCCCCCACCCCCTCCTTTCCGGACCTCACAACACATGGCCTTTTTATTACTGAATGAAGGAGATACACTGGGGTTGTAGACTTTGTGGTTTGTGTCTGTTCTCCTTTCTCTTCCACAGAAAACAGGGGCCATCAACAGCCACTAGGGGCTGATCGCGAGAATGGAGCCAGATAATACGAAGAGGAAGTGTGCAACCCAGAGAAGACTACACCCACATACCTCATTTCCTTTGTGTAACCATAACATAAGCTGGACCAGGGAAAGCAAGAGCATCAGACTTCATGAACTGATGCTGGTCAGGGAAACATAGTCTGGTCCAGAGCTCTGTAAACAATCTCTTTTTTATAGTATATTTTACTGTTAGTTGTTCAAATAAAATATATGAAATTGATTTGGACGTCTCCAAATATCCTTCATCAAACAAATGCGCAAGTTCACTTTGGGAACTTTGGGAACTCAACACACACACACACACTTTAACAACTTTATTTTTATAGTCCCACAGAACAGTGCACATGCAGTACTGTACTACTGTACTCATTGAGTACTGTATTTATATGCAGTACTGAAATTGTACTTTTGCTAAAACAATGTCGGACACTGTAGTTTTCTCCGGCCCCCTCCCCAATCGGACCAGTGATGACATGTACAGCCGCATGTCGTCATTTAACCGCTGGCTGTCGAGGTGGTGTCCCGAAAACAATGTGGGCTACATAGATAACTGGAAGTCTTTCTGGGGGAGACCTGGTCTAATTAGGAGAGATGGTGTCCATTCCACCGTGGACGGGGCCGCTCTCATTTTAAGGAATATGGCCGATTTTATTAGAAATCCAAAACCATCCATGCCTTGGCCTCAACCCTATTGTGCATTTGTGGAGAATGCTTAAAAACCAGGTCCGTGCCAACCCAAGCAATTTAAATTAACTCTACCAATTCTGCAAAGAAGAGTGGTCAAATTTAGGTTTATGCCAGAAGCAAAGTGTACAAAAAGTGTCTGGTCAAAGTGGAACTTGCTAAGGGACATTTAACCAAATATTAGTGGGGCTGTATGTAAATATCTGACTTTGTGTGGATTAGAGAAAATCCAAAATAAATTCAAATGCATCCAGTTCTTGTTTTTAAAAATTATTGAAGATGTACAGATAAAATTCTCACGATCAGAGAAAAATTCATCAGCTCTTACCTACATTAGACAATAATCTACTACTGAATACAGAAACTCTTGAATCTACTGCAACACCTCTTTACATCTGGAGTCATTCTCACCTCTGAATCTCTCAGAGCTAGCTTCTGCAGGGTTATGCACCTCAGACTCTTAAGACCGCAGTCATCAAACCCCAGCTTAAAAAGCCAAATCTTGAGCCAGATGTTTTGGCAAAGTATAGACCCATATCGAACCTTCCATTTATTTTATAAAATCATTGAGGAAGCCATAGCAAGACAATTTTACGACCACCTGGATGGGAACGGTTTGTTTGAACAGTTCCAGTCAGGATTTAGAGCCCATCATAGCACAGAAACAGTGCTGGTTAAAGTCTCCAATGACATTCTAATGGCTTCAGACAATGGATCAGCCTCCATACTTCTCTTCTTAGATCTCAGTGCTGCATTTGACACCATAGATCATAATATTTTACTGCAGAGACTGGAACATGGAATTGGAATTAAAGGAACTGCACTAAGGTGGTTCAAATCCTACTTATCAGATAGACATCAGTTTGCTCATGTTAACAACAGCTCCTCCTCATGCACTGCAGTCAGTTATGGAGTCCCACAGGGTTCAGTACTTGGACCAATCCTCTTTACACTTCATCTGCTTCCTCAAGGCAACATTATCAGGAAACACAGCATCAACTGTCACTATTATGCAGATGACACTTAGCTGTACTTATCAATGAAGCTAAATGAAGTCAGCCAGATAGTTAAACTGCAGACATGTCTTGAAGACATAAAAATCTGGATGACCCAAAATTCTTTACTTCTCAACTCTGACAAAACTGAAGTTATTGTACTCGGTCCTAATCACCTCAGAAAAATACTATCTAATCATCTCATCAGTCTGGACAGCATTACTTTGGCTTCCAGCTCCACTGTTAGAAACCTTGGAGTAATTTTTGACCAGGACATGTCCTTTGTCCCTCACATAAAACAAGTTAGTCGGGCAGCTTTCTTCCACCTGAGAAACATTAGGAAAATCAGAAACATCCTTTCTCAGGATGATGCAGAAAAACTAGCCCATGCATTTGTAACTTCTAGGCTGGACTACTGTAACTCATTACTATCTGGATGTCCAAACAAATCTCTAAAAGGCCTTCAATTAATTCAGAACGCTGATGCACGAATATTAGCAGGAACTAGGAAAAGAGATCATATCTCTCCTGTGTTAGCTGCTCTTCGTTGGCTGCCAGTAAAATATAGAGTAGAATTCAAAATCCTTCTTTAACATATAAAGCCCTTAATGGCCAAGCTCCATCATATCTCAGAGAGCTCATAGTTCCTTACTGTCCTAGCAGGCCACTCTGCTCTCTTTCCTGTATGACAGAGTTTATAGTTAAAAAGTTAAAGTCCTCTACTCTTTAGCTATGCTGCTATAGGATGTGTGACATCTTGGAAATGCTGTATTGTTTCCACAGAACCACATCATTGCCATGACCGGATTTGTACAGAGAGCCATATTAGTTTTAATTGAAAAAGGATTATACATGTTAGTGTGTTAGGAAAATGGAGTACCTGCAGGTAACGCACATAAGCCCAGTGTTCACACCCAGAACCACTGTGTTGTTGTTCACATGCCTGTGAATACCAGGTCTCTCCCAGAAGCAGGGAGAAGTGGGAAGAACAAGATGGTATGAAGCCTTTTGTACTGGTCAGTTATAGTGAAAGGTGATTGAAGTGTGAGGTTGAGACATATGTGGATAAGTGTTTATTCTGTGAAACAGACAGGCTGCAAAGTAATTTATTAAAAATATTTTTATTTATTGAATAATAATCAAATTAGATTTATTTATATAGTGCCAAATCAAAGTTACATCAAGGCATTTTATATATAGAGCAGGTCTAGACCAAACTCTTTATAAAATAATTTAAAGAAAAGCTGCGTCTTATCTGGAAAACCACCTTAATGTCCATGTCTTCATGAAGACACTCCTCCACTATTCAGCGCTCTATCAAGCCCTGCGGGAGGAGTAATCCCAATTCACTGATCTGGTTTCCGCTACTCTTGGCGCTTTTGACATTTTGCAGAAAAAAGCTGGAACCACCGAAAAAGTATTACAGACGTCTTCAGGAAGTGTACCTTCAAGGGCTAACGCACCCGGCTTAGAAGAAGACCATGCCTTCAAGTCCCTCTTTCTCCACAACTAACACCAAAGTGTGTGTTATGATGTGAACATGCACTGCCGTGCCAGCAATCTCACTATGCAGGAGATTAGGAGGTACTCGCAGTTAGCATGGGAAACATGAGCACGTCCAAGCAGGGTGTCAGACAGCAGTGCCAGGGTCCTCGAGATCCAAGCCCCAGCGCTGGCAGACCTGACACTGAAAGGCCCCGAGAAGCCCCATGTTAAGGTTGATGCCACTGGTTGGGTCCGCCAACAGGGCGGACACCCAAACCAAAGAACCGATGACCACAACCAGTTCCCCAAACAAGGGAAACCACAACAACAAAACCCCTTTGAAAACAACAGCAAACAGGGTGCGAAATTTGGCGGTAAAACACAGAACTCCTTCAAGGATGGGGACTTCCAGCAATAGAGCATGAAAGACTTCATACGGAAGTGTGGGGCTG